>NC_086287.1:37005506-37183006 GCF_963924245.1 Chroicocephalus ridibundus
CCCCACTGTAACATCACCTGTCCCTGCCCTCCCTTTCATCCTGACCCATAAACTCTCAGTCAGCTCCTCATCCATCCCCAGGCAGAACTCCATTCGCTCCAGCTGGTCACTGACATAGAGGTCAACACCCTCTCCTCATCTCCCCTGCCTGTCCTTCCTAAAGAGTTTGTATCCTTCAATTCCAACACTCCCGACATCGGAACCACCCCACCACATCTCCGTTATGCCAATAAGATCATAGCCCTGCAGGTGTGCGCACGTCTCTGACTCCTCTTTCTCTATTCTCCATGCTACGTAGGTTTGCACAGAGGTATTTAAGTCGGGCCCCTGATGCAGCTGACTTACTGGCTGGAGTGGCCGGAATTCCTTTGTGCTGCATTCCAGGTGCTCTCCTGCTGACCCTGATCCTTCTCCGGGCTCTGGGCATCTATTGCTGGCACTGGCATCAAACTGGTAGGAGTGGGATGGACTGAGGTTCCCCTTCCCCAGCAATGTTAGTTTAAATCCCTCTTCACGAGCTTGGCAAGCCTCTGACTGAAGATGCTCTTCCCCTTTTCTGACAGATGGGCCCCACCAGCCCCTAGTTTGGTGGTTGTTATCCAAAGCTCAATGGAATATTCATGGGTAGGGACTAAGATGCTTAGTCACCTCACTGAGCTGTAGGTCTTGCTGCAGGCCGTCCCCAGTTCAGCCCCCACTGCTTGGCTCCGCAGGGTGTCTGACCACCCCTGGCCTCTTAGTGTCTCCTGGACCCTTGAAACATTCAGGAGCTTCAGAGGGCTTCTTCCCTCCCTGAAAATCATATTGTCAATGGAAATTCAAAGTTTTATAGGATGCCTCTCGCCCTGATTATTTTTAAGTTATAAATATTTGTGTAGATAAAGTGCATGGTGTGACCATAGTAAAACTATTTTAAAGTGAGAAATCCATCCCTGCAGCTTCTATTTTATATATCTCTATATACATGCATAACCACCTGTGTACACACTACTCTATGGATCCTTAGCAATCATAGAGTTGAAGCTTATTTGAAGGCCTTCTTAAGTGGACAGAAAAGCAATTCTCTTAAACCATATAATTCTGTAATTAAGGTGTATTATTAAAAGTCCCAGTGTATGCTATGGTGTAATGCTGTGTGCTGTACAAAAATCTTGTTAGGTCATTTCCCTTAACAAGCAACACTTCTTTAAACTGCACTTTAAATGGTCATAAAGTTTCAGTACAAGCATTCATTGCAGAGGACTTGTTTTTCTATATGAAGAGGAAATATATTCTTTTAACAGGTTTGCTCCTCTGTAGCCTACTTGTTTAAGAGGTGTCCCATGGCATTCATTTAGCTACAATGCTTCATCATAAAAACACATGAAAACGGAGCCTCTTATTTGCAACGAGGCCCTGGAGAAAGAAAGCAAAACACAAGGGAACTACCATTTAGAACACTTCTTATCACCATGGCACAAATAAACATTAAGGGTTGGCATCCCTTGGCAGCCTTTGAAAATTAGGAGATGATTGATCAGAAGCATTGTGTGCTGTCTGCAATTTCATTTCCTCAATATTCCCTCTGTCTTCCAATTCAGTTGTGCATCATTTGTTTATAATGATTAATTAAGATGACTACTGGGAGTAAGTGACAGCTACAAAAACCTAATTAATGAAATGGAGAAGATGATACAGTTCTTTCAAAATTTATGTGGTTACCTTTTCTTGGAAAAACACTCAAATGCACAGGATCTCGCCTTCTGATATAGCGGCCTCAGTGAGTATTTCACCTCTTGAATCAGTTTGGTCTACATAGTTAACACTATGGCAGTCTACACCAAACACTGGGTGGTTTACTTTAACTGCAAGCACTCTTCCATTGCTTTAAAGTTGGCTTATTCTGTGGTAAATCTTGTCGTATAACACGTTTTGCTAAAGTCTAAATTTATGTAACTAGTTATGAAGCGATCTGTGCTGAAGAGGCTGTTCCCAGAAGCTAACCCCAGCCTAGAAAGGACAATCTCTCCAGGCTCCCTCTAGGGTAAATCAGGAGAGATCATTGTCCTTAGAAGAAAGAACACAGGATCTTAGATCTTAAATCATCTTCTAGAAT
Organism: Chroicocephalus ridibundus; assembly: GCF_963924245.1. Lineage (NCBI taxonomy): Eukaryota > Metazoa > Chordata > Aves > Charadriiformes > Laridae > Chroicocephalus > Chroicocephalus ridibundus. The sequence continues at coordinate 37,007,602 of NC_086287.1, forward strand.
AACCTGTCTGCCACCATTGACTGGAGGCTGAGGCTAGGGACACTAGCAGCAGTACGCTGACTTGCGTCGGTATGCTCCTTTTAGCACTTGTGAATATTGCGTCTTTTCTCCTGCCTCCAAGAAGGTAATTAAAAGAATATGAAACCCTATCTTTATGTAAACTGGCAAATCTACACGCACTTATAGGCTTCATAGGATAAGGACTTTGTGCTGACAGAAAGCTTCACAGTTCAAAATTTAGACTGCACTACAACTATCATGTGAATGAGGCTGGTCTGCTAAAAGATCTTCTGAAAGGTCTCATATTTAGAATGAAAAAAGTTTCCCTAAATAACTTCAGCACTTCACTGGACTTCTCCCAAAATTCAATTTATTAACTTTTTTCATAATCTTCTTCAATCAATAAATGATTACCGAGGCAGCACTGCATAACAAACAGTACTAAGAAAGACTACTCTAAATTTTGGTACTGAGATTTGCATAAACTCATTCCTGAGATCTGTAACTGCATACACATTTCCATTTCAAAAACTGGAAAGTAAAAGCATGACAGCAGACTGCAAAAACTAATGCAGTGGTGAAAAGAAAAATAAAATTTTCTCATACACCTTCATCCTCCCTCTCTTAAAATAAAAAGATATCTATGAAAATAAAAAAGGATTAAGGAAATGAACAGCACAAATCCTGAATATTTTTTGTAAGTAACAAAAAAGGATGTAACAGAATTCCTTGCCTAGAGGCATCCATTAATATTAGAACGGAAAGCACAGGCAAGCCACCTGCCTGTTAAAGCAAACAAAAATGCCAGCTTGTTCCAACTCATTATTTTATATCTGAATGTAGAAGAAAAGAAAGATTGGCTTTAAATATCATGGTAAGAAGTGAAAAATCACATCTTTTCAAAATTTGTACCTCAGTAGGTATCATGCTTCTTCTGGCCTCAAGCCTGTCTGGATAGAGGAGACTTGGAAGTAGACTTCAGTACTCTATGACCACTGTTCTTCGACGTAATATCTTGGTAGGAGCTCGCTGTCTAATGTCAAAAGCTTTTAACTGGAAGGATCGTGTTGTGAGACACATTTGTAATACTGGTTACAAATGGTGGGTGACAAATGAGAGCAGATGTTCTCTATTTCTTCTCTGGCTGTCCAGCATGTTGTTCAAGCGGCCTGCTCAAGCACGCTACCAAACAACCTGGTAGCTGGCTTCCACTATTGTCATGCTTCACATGTCACACAAGTCATCTTCTCTGCTATGCTGTCACACTACCCGCAGTTTAGTGTATATCTTCTAATGCTGCAGAGTTACTCCCAGAAGTCATGGCTCAAGCCCATGAGCCCATTGTAGGACGACGTATTAATCAGAAAACCAGTACCTCTGGTCTGACGTTCTGCTCCTGCAGTACTCACAATCTTCTATTACTTCTGTAAAATAAGCATTAGAATAGCATGTTCATGGGCACCTCTTTCTCAAAATCTACCATTATGTAGAATTTGTTCTCTGAACTCATTCTGAAACCCTTCCACTTCTACATTATCTACTGTGTATACAAATTATGAATTCCACTAAATTATTGAATTTGACAGTTCCTTGTGAAAATGAGATTCACAGAGCTTAGCATTTCACTATGTTTAGAAAAAACCTTTTACAAAAAATTACTAAACATATAAGTTTAGGGCCCAAAACCTGACAGAAGTAATATTTTTAAGGTTTTTATTCCAAGTCCTCTTGTTACTGGTATTAAGTAATGTCTGGTATATCTTCTCCATTCTGTTCATTTCTGTACATCTTTGTTTTTACAGAATTTTTTTGTAAGTTAACAACAAGTTCTGAAATATTTCCTCCTTTTTCAGCTTTTAGGGGGGATGGTATCCAGACACAGGTATTCAGCATGAAATTGTGTCACTGATTTATTCAATGGGGTATTTCCGTTACTATTTTTTATCTATTTTTAAAAATAGTTCTTCACACATGGCTTCCTTTTTAAAATTCCACTGCACATAAAATGTTTTCAATCAACTCTTCATAATGATTACACGGAGCACTCACTGCTAATTCAGAAGCTTACTAAGTGCAGCGCTTGTTACATTTATCAGTATGCTTTACACCTACGTTGCAACACGGAACTCCACCTCCCGTCACCTGATCTTTTGAAGCTCTTTTCTAGTCTACTCCACATTTTTTCTTTGTTTTGACCTATCTAAACACTGTGTCAAATGAAAAATTTCTTGCTTCGCTGACCAGTCCTTTCCCCTTTTCATCAGTCCTGAGATACGATTTTAATATTTTAGCACGTTTCAACTGTTCATTACCACTTTTAATACCTTTTTTTATGTATAACAACTCTATTTCTTCATCTACTCACTCTTCTGATTAGTTCATCCTATGGGATTTTGGCATAAAAAATTAAAAACTCCAAATGAACTCCTTTTTAACCTGTTCTCTTTTGAGAAACAGTTTTTCTTCTTGCAACTCTGCATGTTTGGCCATAGTCTAAGAGGTCCTCTTTGTATTCTAAAATCTGGTCTGTACTTACTATTTTGTTTAATTTTCCTGGTACTGGAAGAGGTGTTGATCTGTACTGCCCCAGATGATTCTTTCTTAATTACCAGAGGGGAAAAAGCACAGCATCTGCTACCATCTAGTCCTCTGGCATAGTGGCCAGTTTAAATCAAAGACTGTATGTTTATGCTAGCAGTTCAACCACTCAATCTTAAATTACTTTGGAATTCCTTCATGGACAGTATCCCGTTCTCGTTATTTTTTCTTTAATTGATCAGCTTCTTCCAGTACATTTACTTTCGAAAATTTGAATCTCTGACAAGCCTTAAACTTTTTAAAATAGAAAGGATATTCTTAATATACTCTGTACAAAAAGATAATTTTGAATTTTCAGTGCTTTGATCCTCCTTAACTGGCTCTCTTCTTCACTTGGCAAATCACCGGCTCATAGTTTTAGGCTTGTTGGTTTTTATGCAGGTATTCTTTAGTAAATGCAGAATCCGCAGAGAATATACAAACGACTCCTTAGTTTACATCTATATTCCAACCTTTATTTTGATACAATTATGTTACTGTTATTCTTAGGAAGTTTCTGCTTCGGGGGAAAGCATTGTTTACTTTTAAACATTTTATGTTAAGAAAGTGAAACAAACAATTACCCTAAATATCAGTCTGGGCTTCCAAAAGAAAATTAGTTTGTGTGTTGCAATCCATAAAGTTCAGTATCCTTTTAATTTTCCAACTGCCATGAATTATATCTTCGCCCAACAAAACAAAGGCTTGTCCTGGCAGGCCAATCTATTTTAGATATAAGTGTCCTTGGACAAAAACCGACCTGTAGGTTTGTGTAGACACAGCAGGGTTTTCCTTTGCCCAGAGGAATTGCAGAAGCTCAGTTTGCGCTTGTGTTTTGGGGCAAAAGGGAGAAAAGCCAGCGTGAAAACAGTGTGAGTTATGTTCAAACCCATTGCTCACAGCAGGGAAAAAACAATTGCTGCTTTTCCGGTTTCTGGTGACTGGCCATATGCGTAGATCACAGTACCGTGGTGCAAATCTAAAACTGCCTATTCAACATGGCTTCCTTATGTTATTGCTGGTTTCCAAAAGCCAGGTCAAATTACAGAAATTACCAGATACTGGAGTCCCCTAAGCTATAGCTTGACATTGAAATGCTGCCTATAATACACGGCATAGTAAAACTTCCATCCGGTTGATATTCTCTAGACGTACTTCTACTGCTGGTTTGTAGCATCAGAAAGATTCCGGAGTTCAGAAGTATTGCTAAGTAGTGCTTAGCTTTAACAGAGACGTCACACAGGAGGTACAGTGCTTTTACCTCCACATTTTGTTACTGTGGCAATTTTGCATTCTTTACTTTTCCTCTCCATTGTTCACTGCCTAAGGTAAACTAGACAACTCACTCATCATTTCCAGGACAGGTGACAAGGGAGAACAAAGACTGAAACAGATTTATTAATATTTGTTTGTAGAGAGATGTTATTGGGATTAACTTCTATCTTCCAATTTAAATAGGATTAAAAGGATTAGTTTGAATAATAGAAGCATACAGCACATTATAAATACTTATGCTTCATTTAATTAATAGGTTTGGATATGAACATAATATACATCAAATTATTCCAGAATAGCTTATAATTACATTATTTTTAAATAATAGAAAAGAAACTCATGAGTCATTAATAGGGAGATGACTTTGGAAAAAGGCAAACTCATTCAGCAAATATAATGTTTTACAAGGCACATTTTCTATTTATATGTATAGTTAATGACATCTATTATGCAGTCTTCAACTCAGAAGCCTGTGTTTGCAGAGAAACGTACTTTAAAACAGAGATTTAATTACATGGTGTGAGACTTCTTTTGGCAACATCAAGAGGGAGAAAGTCATTTGTGTTTTAATGAAATGTTTTGAAGGAGAAAAACAACTTTAGTTAAGTACTCCACAAGTTTCAAGCAGTGGGAAGAGAATGCAGATTACAGTTTGTTCTTCCTGACATATGTCAGCATAAAAAAGGCTAAAAAATATGCTATATTTACCTTGTTATGTAAGACGATTGCACAATTTTCATCTTCTTTATTCTTTGCTTCTCTTTATTTTGTGTAACAGAAACAGTAACACCATCCTGAAAGTGAACTGAAGAGGGCAAAAGGATCATTTTAAACAACATCTACAATGCTCTTACACAGATTTTGTTAAATGAAGCAAGTGTAAAAGGAATATATGCAACCTGAGACGAGGATGTCAGGTGGACACACACATTCATCTTTTTACTTTTTGTTTTAAAAAATTACTTTTTCCCCCACAAAGTGTATTGACAGCAATAGCTTCTATGTCCCCATCTCAACGTTAATTGTGTAGTTGTTTTGCAGATATGAGACTGATGTAGTCAGCATGTTGTTATTTTGGTGAAGGTCATCCAAATCTGGGATCCCCAGGTAGTAATGCCATGGTTTGACATTAGAAAACAGTGATGGCTGTAATATGAAAGCCTGCAGATAATTTCCTATGGTTAGTCTTCACGCAGGATCCTATTTTCTCTTGTGTTGCTCACAGGAGAAATAATAGAAGCACTTTACAGATCATAATGCAGATTGCTTCTCATTTCTAGCACTGTGCTCTGCCAGAGCATCACTTTGAGATGTTAAACACCTATATGAATGCACTTACGGAAGTAAACCTTGTGACAAGTGTATTTAGTTTAGCAAAACAGGACTTTCCTCTACTGACTCACCAAACCATCTTTCTTTTACTCTATATTACCTTTAATTATTGTGGAATAAACGGCCTGCTGCAAATTAAGGGGGAGCATCAGCAATATAATTCTTTTACACCATCCAAACAATCTGTTTCAATTCTGCTCTGGCAACACCAGGCGAGTGAGGGAAGGGTTAGTCTATTTTCCATAGCACTCACCTCTTTTGAAATTTCAAAGTTGCCACTTAGGGTGAGCTCTGGAGGAAGCATCCATGGTAGAGTGAGCTGTGCAGTAGTAAATGAACCAACATCATCAGAAGATTTCATGAAACAGCCAGAACAGATGGAAATAATTTTCAGTCACTACTGATCTATGCTGGCTTTGAACCACTGAGCTAAAAATAGAAGAGCCCTATTTTCTGTAACTATTTAGCCTCCTTTACCCTCCTGTTTCCTTTTTTCCCATTTTTGCCTGTATTTTTGTTATGAAGAGTATCTCAGTTTAAAATTTAAATTTGGTGACTACAGCTGTCAATAAAAGTAATTCTAAGAGGCTGGGTTACCTTTTTTATCTTCTTTCACCATTACCTCCGTCTCTGCTTCCCACACAGATTACCTTTTCTCTGCTTACCAGATGTTTTTCTGCCTTTCTCTCTGATACCATCCCAGACTGATTTTCTTTCTCTCCTGCCCACTCCGTTTCCTGAGCTGCTTTAAGGCCTTTTCGCTATTCTTTTCTCAACCCCCACTCCTTGCAGGGATCTTTGCTTACAAGTTCTGCGAGCGGGTCTCGTTTCAGAAAGTATCTTGGAATGTGTTTGAGTGCTTTGCTAAATAAGGATGTCTTGGCTGCCCGGCCACATTACTCATTTCATTATTCAGCAGCTGACCTTTTATTGAGTGTTTTAACACATAAAACAAGTCTTAGCATAAATAGGGAGGTAAACCAATTAAACTATGTACGTACCCCGATTTCAACCTTCTCCTTATTTCTGATTCATTTTGGACTCGTTGTTCTGGGCTGGATCTTGGGAGGAATTTATTGCAAAGCGATTTATGTAACCACAACAGTTTTAATTATTATTTTTTTTATTGAGAGATTTTAAATTGTTTTAAACTAAGAATCTCCATTTTAAATTCATAGGAGTGGATCACCGAATGTAGTCGAACAAAACTACACAATAGGTATTGAATGCTAGGTGCATATGCAATTGTGTGCTATAGGGTTCACTAAGAGTTTATTAGCTGTTCAGTCTTTGTTTCAACATGGCACTCGATAAAATGATGTGGAAAAATGTGAGACTGTGTGTGCATGCATGGAAGAGCAGACGTGCACACACGTGTGTACGTGTACATGCACGCAGAGTACCCATTTTCTATGTCCAGTATCTCATTGATTCTCCGATCTCCCTGGCATGCCGTTTTGCATTAAGAACTAAACACCTTCTGAAATTTCTTGGATTTAGGTAGAAGAAATATAGTTTAAAATTGTAAGTGGATGGTCGTTGCATTCCCATCTACTTCAAATATAGGCTGAAAAGTGGAGAGTGGATGGGGAGAAATTCTCTGCTGGAAAAAAGACCTAGTATGCTGTTGCCAAGTTTTAACCCAGAGGGAATTTCTAGCCCTAAGTTATAAATTCCAGAAAATAGGGGCCTATAATAGAAACACTGACAGAACCTTAACTATAGCATTGCTAAAGGCAACGCTGCAATAAAATGGAATGACCTGTGAGATAAAATGTTTAATCTTTTGAGTGAGATGTGGCCTAATAACTCAGAAGCAGAGATGGGGGATGATTCAGGCTCTTCCTTGCAGCCTCTTATATGCCCTTTATGAAATTCACTGTCACTCTCAGCTGCTTTTCCCTTTCAGGCTGAATCTTGTTTCACTCCATAGCCAAATGGACTAGAAGGGTCATAAAGAACCAATTTATGGCCCCTAACTTTTCAGCAAAAACTATTTTTCAAAATGTAAATTAATGGCAGCAGAAGCAGAAGCATCAGGAAAAACACCTTTACACATGACAGGAATAATAGAAAGAGAGAAACGGGTGGTACAGATGTGGTTTTGAGTCTCTCTCCTATTTCTCACTAGTGTCTTTCCAAGAGATTAAATCAGCATTTGAACCTTCGTTTATTTTACTGAAAACAGTTTTGTGAAACTCTTTATTCTCAAAGTCTAAATCTTGTTCTTGTGTTTATTTTTATATCACAGGAGGGGGAAATAAACCCCTTGCATATTAAAAGATGGACTCACGCAGATTTTTGAGTTACTTGATTGATATTAATTTTATGTGACATATTTGCCTGTACTAGCAAGTGGAACTGGGCATAATGACCTAGGAGGTCTCTTTAAATGCTACATCCCATCAAATAAAGAAAGATGTAATCACTAGTAGTGATCTCTTTCTGGTCAAAAATCTGATTAGTTAGAATTCCACTTATGCAAACAGTGCCCTAAGCCAGGACAAGGGAATGCCAACATCACTACAGAGGCAGAGCCAGGTTTCTTTCTGCAGATTTTTTATTTTTTTTTTTTCTGTCCTAGAAGCATGAAAAAAGAGACCTGCTCTGTCTTGGTTGCTTCTTATTCACTGAATGCATCTACCTGAAGATTCTGGTTTAAAACCAAGGTTATATGAAAGTAAATTCTTTGAAAGTCTGTGGGTAATTTTTCAACCTGGTACATAAGGAATTAGACACGTCCCATTAAAAACAGCTGGAATTATGTATGTAATTCCTTACATACCACCCAGAAAATTTACCCTGAGCCTCTAGCCACTTCTGTTTCCCAAACTTTCCTAAGGCTAAAATCACTATGAAGAACATCTGGGCTCTGTTCTTTGGGGATTTCTATTTTATTCTATCAATATTTTCCCTCGTTTTAACACATGAAAATTGTAATTAGATATGCCCATATTAGGCATATGGGAACATCCATTGCAGATGATGCTCCCAGGAAAATCTGGTTTGTGACTCTCCTGTGCTTGCCACTATCATACCTGTCATTTCTGATTCAGTAGCATTTTGCAGCTGTCAGTCATAGCTAAATGAGGCGCTATATATCGAGGATGCATTTGCTTGCTGTTGCAATGTTTACACTTTGTCAGGGTTGCCCTGGACTATGCAGGGGTGACTTACAAACACGCTCACAAACATTTAATGCAGGAAAAAATCATCCAGTGCAATAAAATGTGTAAATGTGCAATAGAGTGAGGCTAAAGGGGTTAAAAAATATAGAGTATTTTCAGGATTTCATATTAACCACAAAGAATAATTTATTTATTTTTTTAAAAAGAGAATAAAAAAATGGACAACTCATCGGTATTCAATGAGAGTTCCTAAATACATATATACATAAAAGTATATTTTGTTATATATATTTTACATATAAATGCCCACATACAAATATATATGTATATATGTAGGACTATATCTATAAATTCTTGCAGGCGACAGAGGCAAGCTCGGAATGGGCAACTTGACCTTAAACATTTTATTACCACAATGAGATTTTCTATAGGTAAGCTACCTAAAGCATGCAGAGACCATCTACGGTTGTACAGTTCAGGATTTTTATCTGTTCTAAGATACATCCTTGGCTGAGGGAAATAAGTTATGCCAGCCCATTCATTAAAACAGAAAGCTTGCTTCTTCTCTTTAATTTGGTCAGGCAAATATTGACTCCACCAGTTCAAAAACATCCTCTGACCACTTTTTGATTCAGTTGATTTGGGTAGAGCACTATTATGGAGGTTTACATGCCCTTTCCGATTATACATGGACAGCACAATGTTATCCAAAGTTATCTTTTGCCTTCATAAATTGGAATTGGCTAATGATAAGATTGTAAAGATATAATCTCACCTAACTGTATATACGCATATGTCTCCTTATGTTGGCCTGTTCAAAATATAAAAACTCTACTTTGATAACTTTTTCTTTACCTGAACACCTTTACTGTAATTTGTCTGTAATTTACTCCTATAAGAGATTGTTTTACTCTTACTAATAATAATTATACTAATTATACTAATTTTTTGTCTTACTTTGCTAGAAAACTCTACTGGACAGTATGTAAGCAGAAGGAATACAGATTTTACCCTAAGCTCATGCAGCAAAATGGAACTAGCTCTTATTGTACATGAGCAAAAGTCAAACATTAGATGTCTGGAAAAGGACACTTTTTTTCTAAAGAGAACAGACAGCATTGCAGTTGAATGTATGCTAAGGTTTGCCATTGCCTCGAATTTGCATAAAATAGTTTCCAGTGTTGAAACGGTGATTTAAAAGAAGTGGATGGACCTAGTTCGGTCAGTATTCTGCGTTGCCTTGCCTTGCATGTTTAAAAGACATATAATTCCGAAAGCCAGTTCTAATCAATGTCAATGTGTTTATTTCTCACTTATACAGACCAGTGTGCTATTCAGCTCTGAAGATCTGATTGAAAGTGATTTCTGATTTTACCTGATGCAAAGGCAGAAATACATAGTTTATTTGCTTTCAGATCAGTTGTTGCTTTCCATGTTTTGCTTTGCCTCTTGCTTTCAAATACAAAAATTATATCTTTTGAAATTTCTATTAAAAGTATTCAAAAATACATTAAAAATTATACCACAGTTGATATTGCAATAAAATTTAATAATTTAAAATCTAGACAGTTTGCATTGATAGACATCTAATCTAAAAATTTCATTGTTGGATGGAATAAGATTGGGTGTCTTTAGTCAATCAACTTTAAGTTATCATATCTGAACCCCAAAGTCTACCTCCCATACTGATGTGCTATCCAAATTCTCTCAAAGTTTTGTTCAGGTAAGTATAATGTGTATATATTGGTGCTAAGTGGAAAGAGATTATTGATATTGATTTCTATGTGCAATCATACTTTGGTTGACATACGCAAAAATATGTGACTAATTAATACAGAAAAATATTGAACTATGGAAATATAACTGTGACAATAGAAATAGAATATAGAAATAGAATATAAATGCTTTATGAATATTTTGTAAAACTGTGTTAAGCAAAGAGCTTGTGCAAGTGTACCTCAAGAAATTCTCTACTTCAGAAAGCAGTTTTTATTAAGGTTATGCGGAGTCTTCTGAAATGAACTGTGTATGTGTGTTCATGTGCACACATTTGTGTGTGTTACACAGACAGGTTTTTGTATGAGCTTTGGCATATCGCATGTGGCAGGCTGCTGAAACATGAATAAAGACAGTGGGAAAAAGGCAATGCACATCCCGCTGGTAATCAAGGGAAGGGACTGCTGCAGCCTTCCCTTATGCCAAATCTCAAGGTTCGCCCAGAAGCTCCCAAGATCATTTCTCAGCCCCCAGATTTTCATGTTGAATTATCTGTCTTGTTTGCTAAATGAAACTACTTATTATTTTATTTAAACCACACGAGGTAGGTGTATTGCACTTCCTAGTAGGGAATGCAATATTTAGTAATTTCAGTATGCACAATTGTGAAAAGGTGAAGCATATTTTATGAACGTAATTTCGGGGTAATTTTAAATGGCATACCTTTTTCTACAACTCCTTTCCACAGCCTGAAGCTGGAAACATAAAGCGCGGCTCATATGCTCTTTACAATTTACTCCTGAGAAACACTGACCACAAAAGTCAGTAAACATTCATCATGAGCTTTAGGCTACTTTCCTTGGATTTGGCCTCAGGCTAAGCTGAGGGCTAAAAACATTTCATGAGGGGGTTATAGTTTTAAGAAAAATAAATATAGTGCTAGTACAGCATGGTTACTCAGCTTGGTCTCATGCTGGAAAAATTCCATCTCCCAGCAAATACACAGAATTTTATGTTATCCGTCTGTCACATTATAACTGATACTGTGGTTGTAAATCACCAATATGCTAATCAGCATAGCTGTTGTGACCTACTTACCACATATTTCTGCCAGAGCTTCCCATAACATGTCACATTGAATCCACTCTGAGAAGTACAAACCAAATCTACTTCAACCCATTTAGCACAAAGATTCTGGGGAAGGAAAAAAAAAAAAGAGGAACACAGCAAAGCAGAAAAGCTAGGTCAAGTTCTCTTGTTAATCCTGGGCTTCTGTGACATAAAGCCATGTTTGCCACCATGTACTGCCATAAGCAATGACATGATTTCTCGTGAAAAGGGCTACAAACAGAGAGGAGAAAGCCCCCATCCAACACTATTTCCTATATCACAAAGAAAACTTGAAAGATTCCTCACTGAATGGTTGGTTGTCTTAATGCAGTCTTAATGCATCATCTCTTTAAGCTAAACGATACTTACAATAAAAGGACTGTTTTTTAAAAAAATTAATTGCATTTTTAACCTTTCATTTTCCTTACAATTTTTGTTTGGTATTCAACCCTATGTGAGGAAGGTCTTTCTACCTGAACAAAATAAAAACACATGGGAAGGAATGATATGAAGATATAGTCTTTAAACTTTTCTAGAGACTTTAATAATGTATCCATAAGCTATTTTAATTGTTCCGTGGGAATTTATGTTTGCTTCTTTATTTTTAAGTCTAATATATTTTGGTTTCATAACGTATCATTAATACAGGATAATGAAATGGCATGGAACGTATTCACAGAGATTCATTTTACTGTTAATATTCAGTTTAGACTAACATCAGTGCAGCTATTTTACAGCATGAGGAAATGGAGCTAACATAGATTATAACAAGTGTTACATCAGGTAATCTCATTGATGTTACAGAGGACCCTCATATTCTACTATTTTTGAATCACTATCTAGGATGTTACAGATGTCTAGAGGAGAATAACGTTCTCCTAGATGAGATGTAATGCAAGAACTTGAAAGTCTCTATCTTCAGTGAAGATTTTCTAGAGCATTTTTACAGGAAATGCCTTTAAGCCTGTTGCCTAGTCAATTCTAGCCTAGAGAGCCACAACCTCCCTTCCTGAGCTCTCTGTGAGTTCCAGTGCACACACGTGTAAGAAGAACAAATTAGAATGTACTCCGACAAAATTTTGTGCAAGTGGAAATGCTGTTATTGGGTGAAGGTTGCAAAACAGTACCTGAAAATATTAATTACAGCAAAAGCTTAAAGCTGAATACCTCATAAAAAAGAGAAGTAACTGATGTACGGTTCCTCTCTGAGTCATTTCTTATTCTGTCCCTGATGGTCAAGATAGTCCTCCGTGCTGTGGGGTCAAATACTGTTTTCCACTGCAGACGTGACTTCTGCTGAAAAGAAAGAGAGATTCACTTAGGCAGCCAAAAGGAGAACTTGTCTCTCTGTCTCAAATGGAGTGCTTTAAACTACACTGCAATAATCACAGATGCTCTGCTCGTGGCAGAATGCAAAAAGCTTGATACAGATTCACAAAACAGCTCCATTAGGTAAAGACACCATCAGTCTTTATTACTGCTATTATCTTAAAGCAAATTTCACCCAAAACAATATGGAATTAAACTTACGAAAAGACTGAGGAGGAAGCTATGAATTAATATAAAATGAATAAGGCTCAGTGAGCTTAGTCCTAATCAAGACCAAAGCAAAGAACAGGAATCAAAGATGCAGAGCATCACAGTAACTTGTTCCTGTGCTGACCAGAGCAGCAAAAATCAGGATCTATCATGTCAGCATCTGCTAGTGAGTTTAAATGCCTGTAAGCATAGTTTATAGTTGACATTTGTTCAAAGTAGCTTTTTTTCAGGAAATAGTTGAATACTTCAACTTTGTCCTCCTAACTTCATTTAATTTCATGGCTTATGTCCAATGTCATTATATTTCTTTTGCCTTCTTTTTAAAGACAAAACTGTATGGTGGATTTTTTTCCAAAAACTCTAGTTAATTTTACAGGTAAAGAATACTGCTATTTTTTAAAAAGACCAATTCTTTCACTCTAATGGTCGTTATCACAAAGAAATTCCCACAAGTCCTAATAGAATTTTGTAGGATTTTCTGAACTATGGAACACTTGCCTGTCTTGCCTTATTTTCTGAAAAGCACAGTAGTATGCCTTGAATCTGGTCTGATGGGGAGGAGAAGATCCTTCGAAAGTGGAGGCAACACAAAATCATTTGTGAAACACTGCCTTAGGATTGCACCACTTTCAGTTGCTGTTACAGAATCCCTAATAATGAAATGAAGTCATAAGAACATAAACCTTCCTTCAGGACTTTGAACCCTAACTAACACTTATTTTATTTTTTTAGTTCATTAATTTAAGCCAGGGAAAAACAATAAACTTTTTTTTTTTTCCTGGCAACAACGAAATTTCACTCACAAACTCAAATGCCTTGCCTAGGAGTAAACATCTCAAGAAAAAGAATCCGCATTCTATTAAAACTCTTCTGATGAATCCTACCTTTTCTTTCTTTGTATCTCTGAAAGCTTCTATAATGGTAGCACGATCAAAAGAAGCAAGCTTGGATCCTTTAAATTCCGTTTTCTACTTATAGCCCAAATGATGTGCCAGCATCTTGGAATTGTTAGTCCTCCATCACAGGAAACTTTCATAAAGAGGAAGAAATATAGTTTGGTCTGAACATATCAGAATACCTTCTACTGTTTTACATCAACTACTGTTTCCAGTTACACCCTGGCTGTGTGTTAACCAAGTCACCACTGTTTAAGCAGGTTTTATTGCTGAATTTCCACTCACAAAAAACGTGGTGGAGTAAATTTTAAAGTGGTGGTATTAACAGGTGAACTTCCATAAGTGTAAGTGGTGCAAAGTTGATTTACACTAGGAAAGGACGCAAGGACCTGAGGAAGTACCTGCTTTGCAGAGTCCAGTAGCTGACTGAAAATTTTCTGACATAAAGAAAAAGCCTTTGGATAAATTCAAACAAGGGGGTAGTGAAGAACATACCTGTGGGATCTGTCACACACTTTATGTTTTGAGCACTGTACGATTACTGCACCTAGTCATACCAAAGTTCATCTGCAGGGTTCTTGAGTCTGTGTACATGATAGAGTACCATTACTTTCAGGGGAAAACATTTTTAATGCTATCTATATTGCTAAGAGTCTTACTCTATATATTGTACAAAATAATGCCTCTGAGCCTCAGGATATGATTTTACACATTCCTAGTGTGTTACCTAACTCCATTACTAAGAATGCACTTTGGCAATCTTCCTTTCAGGATGAACAAATATTACAGGGAACACGCTACATGCCAGACAAACAGCCTTAGCTTAAAGTCCTGCCAGACGAATATGTTGCCTTTTATGGATTTGAAGTGCATTTTAAATCCACAGCAACATGTTGCAATCTCATGATGTACCTATTAACAAACAGAGCCTATTAACAGATCCTATTACCAGAGCCAAAAAGACCTTGAGAAAAAGGTAACCGTGGATTGGAACAACATAATAATTACCACTATGTCTTGTCAACACTTAAGTTACCAAGAGTGACTGAGATAGAGAAGTTAGGGAGCACGGAGTCTTAAAATACTACACTGAAAAACTTCACTGCATAGTCCAAAATTCAGACCTTCAGTAGGAAGAATGAAGAGATTAATGAAAAAGATATCCAGATAGTTTCTCCAGGTAACAAATTATAAGCAAGAATGTGTATTTGCATACCAAAAGTGCTATAGGGATACAAACCTTGAGTCTCTTTTGCATAACTGAATCTGAATCTTCCAGTGGCTTATTTTTATTCGCTTTGTTTTTTGGAAATGAAAAAGTGAGGTTGAAGGGCAACAAAACCTTTCTCCAAACCTTCCCGAGTGATATAATTTCAGTCACATCCCTAAGACAAACCCCTTACGTGACAGGTGTGAAATTCTTCATAAGAGTTAGTGTGGCATCCCGAGGTTCCTAAAAACAAGACATTGTGTGTACATCCTATACAAAACTAACCCCATACATATGAACACAAAACTGTGAATTTCATACTTTGCAATCAAAAAATAAACTTTAATGAACTCTGATATAAATAAAGAAAGGAAAATCAGCAAAGGACCATTTCACGGAGCATCATCTAGGTCATACTTGGTATGGAGAACACAAACATATTTGAAATGTTGGATTAGCATGGCCCTAGGACAACCCTATTATGTGGAGTCTTTCAGTACAGACAATCTAGCACAAGATACTGAAATCTTCTGCCCTAACTCTATGGCAGCCTGTTTGGCAAACCCAGCCCACAGCTGCAAATCCTAGAAACCTGCAAAACATGTCAGGGAACCTCTGTAAAATCTGGATGTGACAGGATACCTTGAGGCTACGATACATTATTAAACCAAACAGACTGGGCCCATTCTCTGGCTCTTAAACCAAATGGCATAGCATGGTATGTGTTTACACAGCCCAATTCTTCCCCTCTCTCCCACCCCAACAGTTTGTCATCCTCCACCATGCCCAGCTCTCTGTTCCCTGGCCTAATGCTGTCCCTGAATGTTGCCCGGATACTGACTGGGAAACTATAGTTGCCATGGACTAAAACCATGACAGGGATCTTGCTCACAATTAAACAGTGTGGATGATTGCTGAACAATGCCCAAGAACATGCCCCAGCCTTGTTTAGCTTATTAATATATATATAAGGTTATAGCCTCAGAGACTTCAGAGTTTCCGAAGCCCTCAGTCTAGTCGTGCTGACTCACATCAGAGCTGTACAGACTTGCATGCTTCTTCATCTGTATCAGGGAATTTGGGAACAGTAAAGTTAAAAGTGTCTGGCCAGTCTGAGTGGTAGGTTTGTCCCAAGAGCTCAGACCCTTGACCCAGAACACCCTGGTGTAAAAAGTGACCAATAACCATGGACTATAAACTTGAAAACACCAACAAAAAACCCACAAAAAACAGCACTTCCTTACATGTGTGGTGTTAGTTCACTTCTTAGGATGAAATACATTTCTTTCTCCTGAGTGGAAATGAATGTGGGAATCTCTAATGATGAAAGATAAAACTTCTTCAAAAGGTTGATGCAAGCCTGGGAAGCTGGTAAGAACACAGTTTTAATGCAGCATGGTAATATTAGCCAGATGGCCACAACAAGAAATTTGGGTCTGTGTCTGGATGTGAAGAATAGCTGTATTTAAACCCAGGGCTCTTACAGAGGACGCACCTCTGTTCAGAGATGGATCCAATCTACCCAAAGACTTTGTTCATAACAGTGATCTTGGCTTGTGCTCAACACCACACATATATTTACATTTAACACACCAGTGAGTCACAATAGGACTTCTTAAATCACAGCACCATAATCCTCATCATTTTCGACTTACAAACCACCCCACCACCACAAAATGACTGTTTCTAATGAGGGATAGCATGCTAATTATTTAACTGCAGTAGTTATTTAACTACTCTTTTCTTAACACATTTCTCCATTTAACCACTTGCACTCTCTCTGGGTCAAATTCTGCAGTCCTTAATTAAGAAAAACTTTTATTAGTGCCAATATATCTTTTGTGGGGAGTGGATTGGGCCATTTATTCTGTCTCTGTAAGGAATGGTGATAGCTGTCTTCTTCCTTTCATTGGCTTTAAATGCAAGTTATTTCTGAAATCCTCTCTTCAGGTTGGTATTACCTTAATCTTGGATATGTCTCCAAAGGTACCAGTCTTTTCCTATCACTTGAATGCAAACAACCCCTTTCTTCATGGAGCATAATTGATTTATCCCTGCATTACACTACAGACATGTATGTGAAAAGAATGGAAATTTGTGAAACCAAATAGTGATTAAGGAATAGCTGTGAGGAGGTGGTAGTGGTTTTGGGAGAAGTGGATATGTTAGTAGGAAATATGATTCAGAATAATTTGAAATGCCTTTCAGAAACTACAGATAATTGGCACACCACTTTATTACATTAGAACCCTTATATATATCAGGTTTATATATACGTATATGTTTATGGTATGTGTATTGTGGAAAACGCAAAACTTTGTTCACTATTAGAAGTTTCATCCTGTACCAATCAACCTGTTTGTTACTGAAAGTGTACTTTTTTTCATGAAGTTATCCAGAAATGACCAGGTAGAAAGGCCATTTTGGAGCTGGTTCACTGGTTTCCTTAAAGTTCTTATCAACTATCTATAAGCAGAATAAAGCACACTTACTGCAGTGAGGGAACAGTGTTGAATTTCAGTCTGCCACTGCGCAGAATTCTAATGCACCCAAGGTACCACAGCAAGAAGGCTCTGAGATCCTGTTACCATGCTTTGCTGTACTAATTAGATAAACTTCTGTAAGTAGTAATAAAAAGATTACTAAATTTATATTGTCAGGGAATGCTTATTTTATTTTTGTTCCTTGCAATCAAACAGAAGATGTTTAGAAAGTTTACTTTCTAAGTACCATATTAGTCACTACCAGTTTGTTTGGGTTTTATTCCCCAGCTTCTCTGCATACAGCTTTCCCCGAAGTAGTTAAAATGAAGCTGGGAGAACAGGAGAACTGTCATTGTATGTTTCTCATGATCATACACACTTCTGTCAAAATGTACCCCTTGACACTGTTTCAGACTTGGTACTAGGCCATTAGGTGGACCATTGAGTTGACGAAATACACTATCCTTAGTTTTCATTTCGCCATTGAAAAGATGTAACCCTCAGAAATACTTCCTGCCTTTCTAATGCTAAATATCTCAATAGCTTTGTTAAAGGCCCAGACACTTACTCTAGGGCAAAAGAGCTGTGCCACTAACTCCTAATGTGACCAAAAGTTTTATAGGATTTGGTGCTCATCTCTACTATCTGAAGATAATAAATTATCACCAACAATTATAGCGCTTTTTTTTTTATAAGGCAAATATCTAAACATAGAAAATTACTAAAACCAAACTGAATTAGTACAAACTAAAACCTCAGATATCAGACATGAGATGCCTAAAGTTGCTTCCAAAGCAATAATACAGGGGAGAGAGCAATGGGAGCTAAGATAAGTAAATCCTCCATCTGAAAGTAGATTCTGCAGTTAAAAGGGTAGTAACAATTAAAGCAATGAATATTGTAGGGTAGTACTTCAAAAGTACTGGATAGGTATTCTTGCTTAAGAGTACGAAATAAAGAAGAAATTAGAGATGAGATGCATGCAGAGGTTCGCGGTCAATTTAAGTACAACACTATGTTAAAGGATAAAACTAACTTCTGAGCGATCACGTTGCAGTGCAAAGCATTATTAAGAAACTAAAGCAAAGCAACAGAAGTCTGTGATGAAAAATGCTAGGGAACATAAAAACATCATGAGGTTCGTCTAAAGGCTTTTAGGAAGATTTAAAAATATGTTTTCTTGTATCAGCAAAGAAACAGTCCTCATCTTTGAAACCATCAGTCTTTTCTGTGTGTTTCATAGTATCCAACATCTTCAACTTTAATAGTGAATCTTTGTGGTACGGAGAATTCCGTACAGAAAACAATTTCTTCAAAAGTATTTATTAGTTTATGATCATAATTATCATAATTATGATCATAATTATTTATTAATCAAAATCATACTTCTGTATTTAGAAGTTACTTTTTGTAAACGTGTCTACTTAAAATTGTGCTTTTCATTGGACAGCCTGCAATTTGCATTTGTCAGTTGAATGCTGAGGGAGAAAGAAAACAAAAATGGAAATCAGCTTCACCAAAGCTAATTTGTTTTTAAATGTGATTATTTGTGGAAGCATTTTTTCCCCATCTCTGGTAGTTATGTTGGAAATAATATTGTGTTTTGCTTTGTAACACCCCAGGGAATATGTCAAACTTTGACTTACGCATCATAAGCGTGTTCAGATTTTTGTTTTTGCAATTGAGACCAGCTTTAAATGAAGTGAAATTTCAAGAAAACTGATCAGGCAAATAGATTCAAGGACCAAATTTTAAGTATTTACCAATAAAATCCAGAAGAAGAAGAAAGAACAGAATTTTCTACTGTAATTACTAATTTCGTATAATCTAGATACGCACTTTTACAAAGCTTCTTTAACAGGAAGGTCTTGCAGCTTCCCATGTTGGAAGGGAAAGAACCTGTAAGAGAAAATGCAGAGGCTAAATAATAAAATTACTTTTATCATCATGAGCATAAGGTTCTGATAGAGAAAAAGACCCAGGCATATAACAATTTCTAAAAAAACATCAAAGCAACACAACTTCTCTGCATTGTGAAATGCCTTGCACAGGCATAGTGGCATAGATAGGCAAAAGATAGAAAACAAACTTATAAATACTATCAATCCCCTTGATTGAAATCTTAAGCTAATGACTGGCTGGGGTCAGGAAATAATTTTCCCTCTTTCTTGCCTTTACAGAAGTTTCAGAATTTATTCGGTTATTTGGGTTATCTTGGATCCTTGAACGTTTAAGTTTATGCCAAATTCAGCAAGTTGAAGCAGTTGTTTTTTTCTCATGGAATAAGCAATATGAAGATTTCAATTATTATTTACTAGATAGATTTATATACTGTGTTTATTTTACATTACTTAAAATATGTAATATATAATGATATAGCAATACACAATATTATTAATATTTCAGAAAGTATTATTTCTATCCGTAGAAAAAAAACAGAAAGTTAAAATGGAAGTAATGCCCAAACATCAGAACCTCAAAGAGAGATGTAGCAATATTTCAGCCGTTTCAGATGAAACCAGCTTTATTCACCAAAACCTAACTACGTGACTTCCGCAGCCCTACCAATGTACTGACTTGACATTTTTCTACTCCAAGCTAACTTGGTTCTTACTTGCAAAACTTTAAATAGAGAATTGATTATGTAGCTGGTCTTTTCCATCTCCAAGTACTATGATACTAAGCATAGGTCCCCACTTCTGTAGTTAAAGGCAGACATTCAACTGATGACAAAATGAAAAATGCAAGTGAAACTTGATATAATTTACAGATGAAAGAGATGCTGTTAATATTGTGATTATTGTGATATAGCATCAATTATATACTTGTAAATTTCAATTTTTTTTTTTATTTTTTTTTTAACCTGTACAAGTTTCACTTATATAAAGGATGTGAATATCCATGCCCTGATTTTGGACACAGATCATTTTGAACTGTTGGCTAGTGAATGCGTTTTGGAAAACTGCAGTTTTCCAAATGGAGCTAGCTGCTCATTCAGTATTAAGTTGTAAATCTATCTCTCTACACAGAAGACCTATGTTCCTATACATAAATTAATGGCTCTCTCACTGTTTAAAACATTTTACAAATAGAGTCCTAAAAAAGGCTGCCACATAAAAAAAAAAGAAGAAAACACAAAATCAATTAGCTATATAATAATTGTCCAGCACAACCGAATTAAATATGAGTTGCACGAGCTGAAAGTAGATGAAAATTGTTTTTTATACTGCCTTTAAAATGCATCATGAAAGGCCAGTGTGTTAATGGTTTGGATCTATTCCACTGAATAAACTGTTTTTTCTAGTCATAAAGCAGTGACACAATTAGCAGCACATCTTATGAAAATCAGTAGCTGCAGATGGAATTTTTACTTATACTGATGAAATTATGGATGAAAAAATGATTTATTATTCATTTCCATGCACCAGTTCTTTAAATAGACAACTTCCATTAAGTATAAAAATCTTCCTAAAGTTTTGAAGGAGCTCTTGGCTTTTGGGGAGGAGGTTGAACACACGGCAGTTTTGTGGCACCTGTCAGTCAAAGGGCCAACACCTCTATTTTAGACACCCTTTAACTTTTTCACTGTCCAATTATAACAAGGAACTGGAGCTGTCATTGTCTGTGAAGTGATTTCTGACAAATAACCGAAGTATTGCTGTGTTCTCTAGTTGTGACAATTGTTATTTTTAGGGGGAAGGGAAGGAAGAGAAAGCGATGCAGTTATTTTACTTGGATACAAAACAGGTTTGGTTTAAACATTGAAACAGTGGTTTGTATACAGATGATCCATTATGGAGGTCTAAAAACAGTAAGGTCACATTAACCTGATAGTTTTAATTAATGTACTTTGGTACTAAGAGCAGAAACTGACGGACAATCACATTCTTTGTAGAATGAAGGGGTCATTCGAAGTACGTGTGCATACGTGTGCACACAATTGAAGCAAAGTGCATTCCTTCTTTTTAAGTTCTTTCCAGAAGGGCACAGGACTGCAGCACAGCCTTAAGCAATTTGAAAAATGTGCGTTTTGTTAGTCATGATTAATAGACTGTTTTGAAATATTTACACCATGGTACTGTGACACCTGATGTTGAATTTCCCTCCTTCAGGGATGGTAAGAAACAGGAGGAAGAACACAGTTTTGGGGTTTGTTTTGTTTTGTTTTGTTTTTTAAAGGAACTCTTTTTCTGCACTTATTGACATCATCTTCTGTGCTTCAGGAGAGAACATTTACTTCCACATATCAGCCCAGCTGCAGAAATTCCCTGACTGAACCGATGCCTGCTGTACTCCTGTCTTTCAAGAAAGAAGTTTTTGCAGGAAAGAGCAGTGGATTTTCTAATGATGATATTTTTTTAACTCCTTGATTCAGACAAAGAAATTAAAACTGCTACCAGCTTTTGAAGCAAATGAAGAAGGAAAATCCAAGAAGTCTCCCTGAAAGCAAATAATAACTATTTTTCCTCACTGTACATCATCTGCTCATCTTCAAAAGCAAATCATCCGTGGGAACATTATCCGGCTTAATGACAAAGAGAAATTGGAGGAGTGGGTCAAAGAACTCCTCCGGAATTTCAACACACCTCACTAGGTATGACGGTGTATTACACGCATGCATTTGTGGCTTAAGGGGAAAAAAAACAGTCGCTCCTAGGAAGAGCTGAATTTAATAAGAATTCCTATTTTGCTTTGGGATAACATCTTCCATTGATTTAATCCCTTCCTGTACCTACTTGCACCATATGAGGTAGTTGTGGTTTTCATTTTACATTCAAGTTTACAGTGTGATGAATAGCTATTGTCAGCTTTACTTCACCCTGACCAGTGGCAGCAGCAGTGGGGGTAGGCTAGGGTCAAGGAGATGGCCTCAAATAATCTTCTACAATTTTCCTACCCCTATCCCTACCCCCCTTCACTTAAGCTTTCCTTTCTTTCTCTTTTTTCCTTCGTTCTCTTTTACTGCTCCATCTATCTTGTTGCTTTCTGAGGCTGGATGAACTCTAACTAGAAATGACAGATCACTTGATATGTCATACCTTATTGTTTCTTGCACTTTTATGATGTTTCCAGCATCTTCTTTCAAAATCATCCCGACTCTGAAGTATATGTTTCTAATTTGTATTACAGAAAAATCCTGCCTATTTTATTCGTTCATGTATTTCCCTTTGGTTCAATGGATTATTTACAACGTATTGGAAATCAGCACTTCAAACATTCACTCCATATGATTTAGTACTATATTAAAATACTTGTAAAACCTGGCCTATTGATAGTATTTGATTGAGGCTGATTTCGTCTGAAAGTTTTTGGCCAAGAAAGTTACATTTCTTCCCAGAATAAGAGTAGGTATAAATTCACTGCATATAACTACCGGCAATTTTCAATGAGAAACCAATAACAAAAGTAGAAATATTACATACTGCATGTAGGGGTAGAAAGGGAAAAGAATACTAGTTAAGGAAAATGACTGGTTAGAGGACAAAGATACTGGGAATTTGAATTTGGAAATTCAGAAGGGTAAGGCTTGTACTTGTTTGGTGAGAGGGTCGGAAGGAAATGACGAAGCAATTAGGAGTGGTCTGGATAGGTAAGACAACAGTGCGAAGGGCCAGTGCAAATCCTGAAGACAGGATCTCTGAGTCTCAGCCCCCTCAAAGGCAATCTTAATTCTGGTATCCTTTAACTGTTGAGCACCTTGAGTTTGCAGACTGCATGTTCTGTTAGCAAAGAATTTACCAGTGTCAGGCTGTGCTGTGCATTACTGTGCCTTCATATTGCATGTGCCGATTCAGCCTTGTGAGTCATGAACAGTTACGCTAAGGTATTATGGGACGGATTAAAGCTCGTTCCAAGCCAATTTTTTGAATATTGTGAGAAATGAAATGAGAATTTTTGCTTTCATTCTTGAGAAGGAGCAAATATAATCCCCCACTGAACCCACAGAAGTCACCAAAACCATTATTCCCTTAATTCCACTGAGCTAAGGATTGCAGCATAATAGTGCTATGGCATTAGAGGCATAAATAACATATGACTTCCATATTTCTAAATTTAATGTAAATTGCTACATATATAGATCTTTATGCCTTTAGCAAATGTATCTCAGAAAGATATAGATAAAATTCATACAATAATTCATTATTCAGAAACCTGTTTTCACAGTCCTTGGAGTTTGGAATTGTACCTTCTTTCCTCCTCGATGTTTGTTTTCCTTTATCTGACAATACAGAACTTTCTTTTTTACCCCTCCAGTGATCACAGCTGTTCTTGTCTCTTCAAAAATGAGGCAAGGTGTGTGGTACTTACTTATTAACATGTTTGTGTACTGACTTAGTTATAATAATGCTGTATGTGCACTTTTCCTTTTATTATAGGAAAGGATGTGATCCATGGAGACCCTTGCAGTTAAGGCCTATGATTTCTCATTGTTTTCAAATCCAGGAACTAGGGTTTTACCACAACAATTTTCATTTGCAGCCAGTTAAAATTAGGCTAAACTTCATTATTAATTTCACTTTGTAATATTCTATTTGCACGTATATCTACGCTTTTTGGGTTTTTTTATTTAAATGAATGATGGTTTTAGACCTAATAATGGCACAAAATCATCCAAGAGAACACAATGGGAAACACTATGTTCAAAACATCTTAGGATGCGACTGCTAGGCAAAATTATGTCATGTTATTTATTGAGAAGCAAACTAGCAAATAATAAAATGCATCAAAATAGTACAACATTAAAATAAGACCTTTTAGCTGTGGAAGAAATTTGTGGAACTTGTGTAATTGATAGAATCATGGAATGGTTTGGGTTGGAAGGGACCTTAAAGATCATCTAATTCCAACCCCCCTGCCACGGACAGGGACACCTCCCACTAGACCAGATTACTCAAAGCCTGGTCCAACTCGACTTTGAACATTTCCAGGAATGGGGCATCCACAGCTTCTATGGACAACCTGTTCCAGTGTCCCACTACCCTGACAGTAAAGAATTGCTTCCTTATATCTGATCCAAATCTACCCTCTTTCAATTTAAAACTGTTACCGCTTGTCACTACAGACCCTGGTAAAAGTCTCTCTCCATCTTCTTTATAAGCTCCCTTTAAGTACTGAAAAGCTGCAATAAGGTCTCCTCAGAGCCTTCTCTTCTCCAGGCTGAACAACCTGAACTCTCTCAGTCTTTCCTCATTGGAGAGCTGTTCCAGCCCTCTGACCATTTTTGTGGCCCTCCCTTGGACCCGTTCCAACAGGTCATAGAATCATAGAATCATAGAATGTGTTGGGTTGGAAGGGACCTTTAAAGGTCATCTAGTCCAACCCCCTGCAGTAAGCAGGGACATCTTCAACTAGATCAGGTTGCTCAGAACCTCATCAAGCCTGAACTTGAATGTCTCCAGGGATGGGTCCATGTCCTTCTTGTACTGGGAACTCCAGAGCTGGACGCAGTACTCTGGGTTGGGTCTCATGAGAGCGGAGTACAGGGGCAGAATCGCCTTCCTCTACCTACTGGCCACACTTCTTTTGATGCAGCCCAGAATGCAGTTGACTTTCTGGGCTGCAAGCGCACATTGTTGTCTCATATTCGGTTTTTCATCCACCAGTAACCCCAGGTCCTTCTCTGCAGGGCTTCTCTCAATCCATTCACCACCCAACCTGTACTGATACTGGCGACTGCCCTGACCCAGATGTGGGAACTTGCATTTGGCCTTATTGAACTTCATGAGGTTCACGTGGGCCCATTTCTCAAGCCTGTACATCTATATGGCATCCCTTCTCTCAAGCATTATCAGTTAGATGAGCAGTGTGGCTCATCTTGTGGCATAAAAAAGGGGCTCTATAAGATCAGAACCACAGAATTCATTAGAGACAGACCTAGAGCAGACCTAATTTAAAGAGTTACACTAGCCCCTGTCAGGATTGGGGTTTAAGGATGTACATAAAAAAACATAATAAACAATAACTTGCATATACACTAAAAGTTTTCTATTTTTCTATACATATGTAGCTGTGCTTATGTACTAACCAGTAAGCATCCCTATCAGGCGCAAACAGCCTATGTTAAAATGCTGATACTTAAAACAGAAGCAAAAGGATTACTGGGAAATAAAAGAAAGATAATTGGCTAAACGTATCCCTGAGGACTGCACAATTAGCACCACTATTTTATTGGATAAGTAAAATACCATACCTTGTTCATTTGAGCTACCTGATGAACTAGCTGCAATTCTAGCTAGTTTAGGGAGATAATAGGGAGCTGATAATCCCTGCCTATAAAACTAATGGTTTTGATGCAGTTTCTCTCCTGCAGCCAATTGCTACAGAGAGGGAAACTGTTGAGCAGCTAGTCACACTTTCTGGTTCTAAGGAACTGATTTGTTGCAGCTTTGGTCCAGGCAAAAGCAAAAACAGGCAAGGAGCTGCTTTAATTTATGCCACTGTCAGAGTCTCTCACGGTCTCTCTACCACTGGAGTTCCTCTCTGCCACAACCTTTCATGCTCTGACTAGGGATTTCCCATGCAAAAATATATGTACGTGCAATGCACAGATGGTTTGCATATGCGCAGTAGGCTTAACATATCTGATTTACTGTGTATGCACAGACCATCTGTGCAGCACATGTGCAGCAGGTCTGATGTGTACTGGACACATTGGACTTACTGTGCATGTGCTACACAGTTAATCTGCACACACACAGTAGCCACAGCTCTGACTGAGTTGCCAGACATCCAGATGGCCAGAGTCCTTAAATTCCTTCCAGAGAAAAACTGAAGATGGAATGGGGACGTTCAGGGTTTTTTTTCTGGTGTATATCATAGCTTATCCTTTATTCTCGGATGTAGGAGAATATTAAAGTGGATACATCACCTCATCATGTTTCAGTCTAACAAAGAAATTCCCATACACCAACGCCAATTCCCTTCTCATCATGTATGTCCAAAAACTGGCTATAGGAAACAAAATAGAGCTCTGATAAAGATTCTTCTCCATAAACTTTTACAGAACAAGCAAATCTGTAACTAGTGAACTACACAGGCTTCTCTTCGGGAGGACAGGCAGCCACTTCAGATTTTCTGACTATAAACAGCTTTTCAATCTGGAAGTTTTTAAATTATTCAGGTGAATGCCCAGACAACTCAGCAACGCAAATCGTTCTCATGTCACAATCTCAGGAAGAGAGTTTGTCATCTCAGGCCGATCCTTCCCATTTGGCTAACGGAGATTCAGTGTCTTAGAGCGCACGTGGTGCTTTGTTTCCCATCGTTCAGACTATGAGCCAATAGCACTGTCCCTAATGTTTTTGGCAAATTAATTTCCAAAAATGTTCTGTAAAACTAAAATGCAAATTTAAACGTGAAAATAACTTATCAGGCCCACCAGTGTTTTCAATAATGGTAAATGTAAATTGCAAAGCATGCTGTCAGTTACAGTGTGTGGAGAATTTATTTAAATACTACCTAATTAATATCTTTGCTTTGACACAGGGCTATATGGGAAAGCAGGGAGTAAAAACAGATGCAGAAGATTCAGGTGAATGTCACCGAGAAGATAAAAAATGGTTAAGCCCCGTCAACTAATGTAGGGATTTCTAACGTAATCCAACAGAAGCCAAGATTTTCCAGCTGCTTCATTGCTGTATTAACCCTTGCCAGCCCCCTCAGAAGCTGTCTGCCTCACCCACTGGAGCAGAGCAAGCTAACACAATTTTTATCACTATATAGAATTTTGCAACTGTATTGAAGATTGGAAGTGCTGTGAAAACTGTTTCTTGTATTGTATTGGAGCACTTGACCAGTGGGAGAAAATGTTACCCGTGTGTGCCTTTGAAGTCTGAGTACCCTTCACTCTACGACACTGCATGTTTTAAAAGGCTCTTGTCTCTTCTGAACTGGTTTGACATTCCATTTTTTTACCTCACCCACACAATCTCCATTCAAATCACGATTTATATATTTCATAATATATTTCCTAATTAGCACTATATCAAAGCAACTTCTTGTAATAAACAAGCTGCATTGATAAGAAAAACCTATATTATAGCTAGAGGCTGAATTGTCAGACTTATTTTATCCTATAGTAAAGAAAGGAAAATCTGTAGGTGGAAAAAACATGCTAGATTTTTTTTAGTTACTCTTATTACTGTGTCTAATCACTTACGAACACTTAAAAATACAATTTTCCTCCAAACTCCTTCTCAAAAATAGAAGGTAATGAATGAAAGCTGGAGGTTTATTCACATAATCTGTGAACAGCAACAGGCAATGACTTGCAAAACAGGATAATTTACTAGTACTAAAACTGGCAGTGGGCGTAACATACTTGGCACATTTTTAATATCCTTAGCATATTTTGTTTCAAACTTGTTAAAAGGATATATGCTGTAATTGATCTGCTTTTAGTGAAGCAGTATTGGAGAATATTGCCAGAAGTTGTAGCATATATCAACACAAAGGAAGGCAGAATTAAAAGATGTCTATTAAAATTGATTAGACCCTTCAGTAGTAATTACTATATATGATATATTATTCCCAAATAACTTGATACCTATACATTTTCACTGCATGCTATAACATCTTTGTATATTGCATCTTTGTAAATAACACTGTTAGCTGAATTAAAACAAAAATTAATGCAACAGATCACACCTATATTTTCCAGAGATAATTTGGGTGATGTGGAGGACCCCTGCTGTACCCAGAGCTCCAAGCAGAACACTCAGAGCACCACAGTCAAATCTCAAACTGCATGCCACACTAGACCCTTTTTTGACAAATAAAAGGAAAAAAATGTTTAAAATTTCAGCAGTAAGTTTGATCTAGCTTTAGTTTTTGGTTTTAAAACAGGTGAAGGCTTAAATACCTAAAAATTTGAAGGCTTTCGTGCATCCATAGATGGTATTAAAAATGAAAAGGCCACTCTCCTCTTGAACCCCTCTCCTAAGGATACCATAATGAAAGGAATAGTGTACATTTTAAAGTGACACTCTTTTTTCTGTAGACCCTTTATGAATAGGGCAGACTATTGAATAGTCACTAATGCAGAGAACTTAGTAAGAATGGAGCTCAGTTGAGTAAAGTAACCACCTGGCAATATAATAATCGATTTACTTGCTCACAGTCTTCAAACTTGTTTAAGTATTTTATAGTTTCCTAGTGAGAGAACAGTCATCTCAGTATACTGGCTAGCTCACATGTATAAAAGATATAAATCTTGATTTCGGTTCCCATTCTGAATTGGTTAAAAATGGAATTTGAGCCTGAATTTCTCATCTCTTAGGTCACTTTGACAATTAATAAAAATACTTAGATAAATTTGTCCCAGTTTTTCTTTTTTCAGGCACTCCACTTCACACCTTTAACAGTAGTGCTCCACTGCCCACTAACAATATTCAAAAGTTTAATTAAGTGAAAGTGTCAAAGAGAAGTACACAACATGAAGTCTGTTCTTTCGGTTCAGAGAAGACAGACTATGGACCATGTTGAAACACCATGGTTGGGTTTTAATTCAACTGGCAGGGTGTACCCAGGTGTGTGAGTGGATGAAGCGGGCTGTAGCCTCACCTCTTCCTTGCAGCTGGAGACAGACAGTCGGGCTCCAATCACCTGCCTTTTTGAGCCAGTATCTCCGTCTCACTCCCAAAAAACCTCTGTGATAAAGCAGATTCCACGGGCAAGAAAACGTTGGTTAGATCATGCTGGTCTCAACTGAATGAAAACCAACAGATCTGTGCAGTGACATGTATTTCTTTTAATGTTTTCCCTAGCTATGTGCTCACGGATCATCGTGAGCATTTCACGGAAATGAGCGTATCTGCATAGAAAAAAAATGGAGAAAGGGAACTGGTTTTAAGGAACATGATCACAGTTATGTTTTATTTCAGTAACAGAAATCACACAATCATTCATTTGAAAACACTCGATATGTAGCTGAACAAATGTTTATTAACAGCAATTTGTTGAGAAAAAAAGCTTTACTATGAGGCAGGTAGGTCACCTCAGGAATATGTTTCGCTTCTGACAAGCTGTTGAGATTACTCACAATTTTTCCCTGTCATTTTTTTTCTTTTTTTTTCAGTAGAAGCAAATTTAAACAGGAAATCAAATGATGGCAGAAAGTATTTATCTAAAGAAAGTTCATTTTTCAGTTGTTCTTCCAAAAAATCTGTGCTGCCGGTGGTCCCTAACTGCCCATAGAAGCGCATTGTCTAGGAGAGGCATTTTCTGTTCCGTTGAAGCAGAAATCACCCTGCCAAATATTTCCTTCGTCATATACAGTAATCTTCTTAGCAGAAGCAATACCATTTTGCATGAGTAAGAGGAAATGTCTTTATCTAGTTTCATTGCCACTCAGCTTCCAGCATGGGTGATGGGCAGAACTCACATTTGAAATTTGGGTAATAGTTTCATTTGGCTGTTTACTTGATATTAATGAACTTCCAGTGCCTGTTTGCTTCCTATAAACTGGCACCGTAGCAGATGAATGGACAAGCAAAGCAAAATTTTAATGAAAAGTCAATTTACAGTAGCACCTCAATTGCTGACAGATTCAATCTTTTATATGCTATTGCAAACTATAGTGCACCTTTCACTGCTCATCCACTGCGTAAGCACTCAAGGGAGGGTATAAGAACTAATATAGAACAGAGTAATAGATTTGATATTCAAGGCTTTGGAAAAATTATTCCTGTTTGGCAGTCAGCAAGAAGAGAGATAATAGAAAAATGAGAGGGAGGCTAACAGATTTCAAGATTCTGTTTTGAAGAAGAATGTTAAGCATTTTCACTGACATTGATCCAACTAATGTATGTGGTTTCAAATGTGTAAATGCACTTAGAGATTCTGAGGCTGTCTCTATAAGCCCTTCAAAATTAGAGAACTGCTGCTGAAGTCTGTGGATTCATACATAGAAAGCTTGCAGGACCAAACACTATGACAGATGCGTTTTGACATAGGAATGAAAAATAAAACAGAGACATAAAACCTAAATCACTAATTACAATTTTTCCCTAGAATATGTAATTATAACTATATGTTCATAGGAGAAATCTGTTTTATTCACAGCTCTACTGATTCAATAAATCCCGTGGAACAATTAAATCCAAAACAAACCCTTAAACAAAAAAGGAACCTGAGATCCCACAAATACCAAAAGCTATGAAATCACATCACTTATGGTTTATACAATCAGGAACTGGTGTGTACAGATCTGATCTACCAAGGGAGATCTTGGGATATGCAGAATAGCTATGAAAATCCAGCATGGGACGGAGAATGTTTTTTAGCAGGGCTGTTTTTCAGCCTGTACAGGTGGGTAGCCTAGAGAAAGGTATAATTTTGGCCCCTTTGCTCACTCTCTTTCAGTGGGCTGAAAGGAGTTGCTCAGTAGGGAAAGCAACGCATGCCAAGTACAGCTTGGCTCCAGTTTCCCCCGAAGCAAGGGATAATCCAAGGGCAGATCAGGAGTCTCACTGTGCAGCATCTTCCTCAGGGCATCTAGCAAAGCCAGTTTATGCCAAAGAAACCATTACATTAATTTTACATCAGTTAACATTGCAACTTAAATTCTTCAGCTACCTTAGTGGAAAAAATAATCTTTTATTGTCATATAAGATGGCACAGGATGGAGCATTTGATAGGTAATTATTTTTTTTTTAATAATCACAAATTTATGGATGAAAATTTCAAATAAAATATCTAAAGTAGAAAAAGAATAACATCTTACAGAGTAAAGAATATTATCTAAATTAAAAAATTAGTTTGCAAGAACAGTATTGTCTCCTATTTTTGGGTTTTCTATAGGATTTCTGTCTTGGCTGGATTTCAAGAATCTGTCTATTGGTTGCATTCCTGAGCCTATCAGCCTTACAAATCAGAGTTAATAAAAGTCAATCAGTGATTGTTTAACTTGCCTGCTACTGCCTGAAGCAGAATTACAAAAGCTAAATGTGTGTTCAAAACTCCACCAGGAGTTTCTGTCATCTAAGAACTCTAAGTGTATGACCTCATGGAAACTCTAAGAAATAAATATCCCACAACAGCTTGAAGAAACTTGCAGTTACTATGCATTCACGTCGACAAAATATGTAATCGCACCTGAGGAATAGCAATGTTTTTACTTTCTGCCCTGGGAATGATTCAGTTAGAAATGAGAACTAATTGGTCAAAAGACCATGAATATGAAGCGATTGACAAGGAGAAACTAACAAACGCGATTAATTAGAAAATAGTAGGTTGATTGCCAAGTGAGAAGGTTTATAAGCAATATATGGTTAAATTTTCATGTGCATTAATCAGGTCTACTGCAGTTGCAATTAACTGTTCAATGCTAAGCTTCCTCACATCTTCTGAATATCCTGACTGATTTACAATTAATTACTGCATAGTTCTGATTTTGAACTTTCATTAGTGTTCATTCTCCTTCGTACTCAGCTATGGAATATTTTGTTTCATGAAGATGACTTTCAAATGCACTGAAGTCATTTGTTAATGCAAATTGTTTTTCTTTCATTAAATCACATCCAAGTTTTGTGGAGGCTGGAGAGAGTGTTTTAAAATGTTAAATGTGAGGAGAAACACTGTAAGTAATTGCTATAGATACCAATCTGCAATCACTTTCATTAATTTTGAAGTGAATTTGTAGTGTTATTCTTATAATAAATCAGTAGTCTATCTTCTTAATCTGTTGCTCTGATCTGTACCTTTGACCTGAGAATTTGTGAAAATGTTTTACTTATACAACAGGCATTGGAGTTAGCAAAGATATTGACTTATTTTTAGTTCAGTCAGGACTTTTAGTTCAACTATGTTAGTAATAGTATTTTAACACGCTTTTTATTTAAAAAATAGTAGCATTTCTCCTCACAAATCTATATTCTAGAACCCTAAAGCCATAAAAATTTGGAAGAAGTTCTGTATCTTGGTTCCACAATCAGAAACCTAATACTACATACAGTTTAACTCCAAGTCTAACAAAACTCGATGATCACCATTTACAGTAACCTTAGCAACACAAATGTGTGAGATTAGGCAAGAGTACAGCATTCTCCCTAATTTGTTCACTGTGTGCCCTAAAATACCAAGCCACTTTTGCAACATGAGGGGCTTATTTGTCTAGTATTGGGGATGTGGCACCATTGCAAAATAGTGTGGGAAGCGTGGTAATGGACTTGGCCAAGAAGGTAGAGCCTTGGCCAGCCCAGCCCGGCAACACTATCAGTAGGGGAATAATTAGGCAAATTTTACAGCATAACCTGAGTTCAAATTCTTAAACCACATCTCACCCTGCTTTCATTTTTCAAAGCTCTAAAGAAGATAGACATGAGAAGAGTTCAAGTCTGAGAAGAGGCATGGATCTGAGCTTAAATTACAGTAGAGAAGTAGTGAGGAAGTTTGTGTTGATTTCAATTAACCTAGATTATGAAAAATGATACTTCAATCTTTGAAAAATAAGACTTAAATACCAAAAATGCTGCGAAATTCTGCAAAACCAAGAGTCAAATTTGGTTTTTAGTTTCTCATAATCAGTTTCTCATTGATAGGCATAGTGAGTTCAATAGCTGATGTGGCCTAACTTATTCATGTATATATATTTTAACTTCAGAATTCATAGTTCAATGCAAAAGAAGATTAGAATGTGGATCAATACCAATGCACTGTATCGTTCCGATTTATTTTGTTCAGCATATTTAGCTTGTCGTAAGAGCAAGGTTTTTTCTAAATAATTCCTTACAGTAAGCATCTCAGTAAGCAAAGCTCATAAAAGGCTATCAATAAATTGCCGTACACCTAGACGAAAACATTTTCATTGGCTCTGGCACAAACCTAACTCTTCTGAAGGCTTCAGAGTCAATTCTGCTAGCTTTTCTCTTTCCTCTTGGTAATTCCTCAGGAATTTTGAGGGAGGATCACCCAAATAGGTGCTGATGGTTCATTTTCCCCTGAAGCTTTCAAAGGAAACTGTTGAAATGAAGAATGGAAAAAACCCAAAGTTCTCAGGCCACATGCAGTCATCTTGTTTTACATAGTTACCAGACTCTTACCATTAAAAAATGCGGTACATTTCTTTTAAAGCATCCTTTGCACGGCAGTTGTGTGAAACAATGATCTGTTGAATTTACTTCACAGATCAAAGAGGGAGGAAATTAACCAACACAGTAAATTGATTATTTCATGGGTGACATAACCAAGGCAATGATTTATCTTAATAAAGAGCAACATCCCTCTAGTCCTTAACTGAATTCCAGCCAATGCAATAATACTCAGTTGTTAATGACTTTGATGTTGATGTGGAAAAGTGAATGACTGTATAATCACTGAAATGGGACCTCATCACAGTTGGAAATGTTTAAGCCAAATCATTTTGGACTGTGAAAAGAGCCCTGAGTGGTATAGATTGGCTGGGTCCCAGATTTTCAGCCTTAACTAAACAGGGCCTGAAAACTTTATCATACTGCTATGCCTCGGGCTGGTCTGTAACTCTGACAGCCCCAGAGAATTGGAGTTTAATGTATATGTCTGTGGACTCACTGTGGAAAAAAAATTTCAGGGCTTACAGCACCAATAATAAATACCTGTCTATCAACATCCAGCTAAAAGAGTAATTAGTTAAATCCATCTTTAGGAGAGGGAACAGAAGAAAGGAAACAGAAGTCAAATAGGAAAAATTGTACTGAAAGCTTATTTTTATATCCCACATTACTAAATATGGCTTAAGAGGCTGAAATACAGCATTAGTCATTCGTAGCAGCCTCCACCTCCCGCTTTAGCCTTCCCTACCAGATCTTACAATAACAAACCAGGCTAAAATTAGAGCTGCTTTATAGTATGTTAATTTGATTATCATTGTTTCGGCACTGATTGAAGAGCTCACATCAAAAGGAAGGATCCCCTGTACATCAACTACGGCTTCCTTGATGCTGATGTTCAGCTCTCAGATCAGAGAAGGAAGCCAGGTCATTTTTTTTCTGCTCAGGTTTCCTTCAAGACCGCTTGATTCCCAGTGAAGGATTCCTAGCATTAGCGTGGCTCAGTCCCTGTCTTGCAACTTTTCTTTCTTTTTAAAAAGACAGGAAGAATACTTAGCATCCTCCCAGCCGTACTTGGCCCCATGCAAGCTATAAGAAATCAAGAGATGAGGTAGGAAGAAGGCAATGGCACAGTTTGCAGCCCCAGCTTTTCTGCCCTCAGCAGAGTGGCAGCTGCAGGTAGGGTTGGAGGAATTCCAAGCACTCCGCCTGTTTGAATACCACACAGCCCCCAGGCTCCAGAAACATGATACTCCGATGCTGATCATTAAAAAAAAAAAAAAAAGAAAAGGGGAGGGGGGGGAAGCTAAGGATTGTTAAACTGCTCATCCAGGCCTGCAGCTGGGGGTGACTCAGAGTGCAGAGTTGGAAAAATGCCCATGTGGCAAGATTAGAAACTCATTTGTGTAGTTTATGTGGCCTTGCCAGGAGCCTCCGTTTTTTCCAAACCTCCTTCAGTTTATTAACTTTAAAAGCACTCCTTTCCTGTTGGGGATCTGGCATGGCTGCAGCCAGCCAGTTCCTTCTCCTTTCGCATTAACAACACTTAAAGGCTTTCTTTCCTGTTCAGAATCGACTTGTGTGAGATCATCTGTGGAATTTTCGAATGTGCTCGTTCTTTCTTTTCCTTTTCATTTCGTTCTTTGTCCCCGGGTTCAATTTAAATCCAACTGCTTTTAAACTAACTGTATTCATCAAGCCAGCACTTTCAGGAATATATGTTATGAAAGCAGGAAAAGAAAAGGCCTTCTTGTCATCAAAACCATAATAATTATGTGTCAAATATAATTACTGCTCTGTAGGTAATACATCTAATACTAAGTGACAGAGTAAGCAGCCTGCAGAAGTAGAAAGTAACTGGTGGCCGGATCAAATCTGATATAAAATTAACCATCATGCTTAAATATTCTGTCTGCTGCAGTTTTACCAGAAAAGCAAAGGCAGAAAAAAAGGGTTTTTCCTCATTTAAAATTGTTAATGTACATAAGCTTCTCAGTTCTCTCCACCTCCGTACAATGAATCACAACTCTTTTAAAATAAGAAACACTGTGCTGCTAGAAATACGTGTGCATTACAAGGCTCCAAGTCTGGTGAAGGGGCTCATCTAACAGGAAGGAATTAGGAGTGGGAGTTCTCTCCTCTTAACCCATTATGTTTCCTCATTATTGCCTTCACTTACACACTTGATACACTCGATAAGAAACAACTTTCCACATTTCCCTACCTTATTTAAAATACATAAATTAATGAGCAGCTGGTGAAGCTGACATGTGCCTGTGAATTTGAGGACTACCGAAATGTGAAGTCATATTCTGAAGGAGGAAAAAAGCACTATGTCAGGAACCAGTATTCTAAATATGACAGCATGTGTCAGAAACTTGTCCGGTTTAAAAAACACATGTCCTCTCCTCCCTAACACTCTTCTAAGTAGACTTAACAAAGTCTAACATATAAAAAAACCACTTTAAAACCTAATGTTTTGCTAACACGGCTCCCATTCCTGAAAATAATCTGCAATATCTGTGTTAGGAGTCATACTATGAGTACAATCAATTCATTAAATTCTTACCTAAAGGCGTGTTTGTAGAATTGACATCTTTTATATATGTGTGTGTCTTTACCGATTTGTGTAGGACTACATAATTGTAAAGTTAAGAATAATAATAATCCACTTAGTGACTGTAGATTCTAGTCCTCAGTTTCACATGCTCCTGCCTGATAATCAGAAAAAAAGTATTTCTGTACATTTTCATTTCAGTTTTCTAACATGCTTTGATTTTCTTTCCATTCTCTTTGTCTTTATGTTTCAGGAATATTATAAGAAATAAGTTTACCACCAGAAATATTTAATGAAATATTTATAAAATTAGAGATCCTTGAAGGTGAAAATTTTGAAATAGCTTTAAGAAGTTTTTTCATCAGAATTAATTTTTTCGATCTAAAATGTCAAGTTCAAGTTTTGAAACTTGAAATACTTATAAGTAACTATAACAGTTTATTTATGTAAAGAAAAATTATCCTTATCATTTGTTGCATTGGAAGCCTGATTTTAAAGATGACACTAATCTAATTAAGCAACAATGGTCAGTCACAACACTTAAATTATATTTTTTAAAATCCAGTGCTTAAAAGAGATGCTCCCAAACAAGGTGTTGATCAAGAAATATTTGATTATTTTTTCAGAGGAAATTGCTGACAATTCGCCAGCTTTTAAAGGTTTAGTTTGAGATATTTATTCTTTTCTCTCTAGTACTGTCTCCTTCTACATATGAGAAACAAAGACCAGGGTTTTTTTCCCATTTTTTGTATGCTTTTAAAAGTTCTAGCAAAAGCTATTAGTTAAGCCCAAAGTTTTGCTATAATATTATCTGAGAGAATATGAAGGCATCTCACAAATTTGGTTTTGCCAACTGAATACATCTGATGGTCATTTACTATTCTGCATTGTGATAAAACTTTGGAACACATTTCATTGACCATCAGACTTAATGCATATGCATATGCAGACACATAGCAGCATTTGCTATTGGTCTCAGAGCAAGTTTGTAAAAATTAGTGGTATTACTTAAAACAACTGGGTTATAGGAAAGCACTTCCACTAATTAGCCTCTCTGTTCTCCTGCTTTCATTTCTAGAAGAGATCTTACAAGTCTCTCTCTTGTGTAAATGGCTAATTGGCACCAACTTTAATTTGTGGAAAGGAGGCACTAGAAGAGCTCCACATGCTCTTCTTATCAATGAGAACCTGTTTATACCATAACAAAAGAGCAGTGGTGATTAACAGGCGTTATTTCCTCAAAAGCAAAATTCATACTAACGGATGAAATATTTTGGGTCTGCCTGGTACTCATACCTCGTGTCTTCACGAGGGTCATTCCTTTATATCACAACTTTTTTCCCAGTTCCACTGGGTGCACTATGTAATAGAAGCAGCGCTGTCCAGACGCGTACTTATCAACGCTTGAAGAACATAGGCCCAAAAGCACTCTCTGACTTTCTGCTGATAAATAAGGCTGATGAAATGAATGGCTCAGAACTGCCAGGTTTGGTTATGGTTTCTGAAAAATTAAGCCAACATGAAAGAAATCATGTTTTCAAACTGTACGGTTCTCTGTAGACTGATACCCCAATTTATTAAACTCTACTCCTTGGGTCCCAGGTTCAAGCGCTACTTCTGCTCATCAGTCACCACTTGTTTCTTGAAATAAACAACACATTTGTAATTCTCAACTTGACTAGAATTAGCTCCCAAAAGAAAAAAAATGTTTCAAATACTTCTGACTGGCTTCCAAATTGGAAACACCTGTAAGAGTTATATCTTTTCCTGACATAAATTAGTGACAAGGAGTTCATATAAGAGGTGCAGACAGGAAAATAAAACAGTGTGATAACCATTTCAGGTAACAGAAAAAGGATTGCCACAACTGGGTAGGTATAAGAAACAAGAATACGTGACCCCGGCCTGTTGCCTTCTTATAACACCAAAATAGATGCTTGATACCCCTGTTGTATTAACCAGAAAATGACTGCCTGAAGCAAGATCAAATGTCTCATTAGCACTTCTAATCGCTTCCATAAGATGAAAACAGATGAAAGAAGAAAGGATAAATTGAAACAGTAGAATAAAAAAAATGGATCGCTTTTGTTCTGTGGTGTGCTTTCTCCCTCAGATGGGGCCTCCCTCATAATTAACCTGAGTTCAACACACAAAGTCATTATAAACAGAGGTCCAGAAAACCTGATCCCACTTTTCATAGTGTTCATAAATACAGTGGAAAGTTCTTTGCATAACCATGAGTAATTATGCTAAAGCATAAAATTTCTTCCTGAACCAAATTTTAATAATAAATGTATTACTTCCCTCCGAACTCATGACAGCACTTTTTAGCCAGTCTCTCACCTCCAGAAATTGTTTCTATCTCATATTTTTAATTAGAAAAGAATCTGCCTCAACAATTAGAAAATAAATCCACCTTGATTCCAGCTCATCAGGGAGGTTATCCCTTAATTTATCCTAAACTATGGGCTGTGCAAGCCTGTGAGATGGTTGTTGATGATGCATGAAGAATAATATTGATTCATGTTTCAGTTGCATAAATTTGATACATGGGTAGACCTACCCAGGCACTCAATGCATGGAGTAAGGGATGGTTACATGCAGTTGCTTGGCTACATGTAATGACTTCTCCTGACATGTGTTCAGGATCAGAATGCTAATAAGAAGTTGTTTTAGGAAGTGACACTAAAGAGCTGGCAGGTACTGTAGTCACTTTGCATAGTATAACATTGTACGGGCTGACAGATTTCATCTTTCAGAAAGGACAAGATGACTGATAGACTGAAGAACAGACTGGGTGACACTGGGTTATGTTAAGATTTTTTTCCATACCTGTGTTTTTCTCCACTACGGCAGCCACTACTTAGTGAGGAAGATGATTCTGTTCAATATAATGGCATTACTTACAAAAAAGTACAGGGCTCAGAACAGTGTGATGTTGTAACAGAAAGGAGCTGTATAAATCAAGAATCTCTTCCCTCCTCATTTGTTATTGTTTAGTAACACACAATATGTTTAGATAAATGCAGGTACTATTTTACTTCACCAGTTCTTCAGTCGCTGATATTACTTCATATCCACAAATACAATCATTTGAATCTGCTGACTTGAAAATGTAAAAGTACTCTGTATTTGGACCTAACTTAATTCAGAATAAGAAAGATCAGCATTTCCTTGTAATTTTTCTGGCCTCCACTTCAAAAACAAACAAACAAACAAAAAATAATCCTGAAATATCTACAATAGAAGGAGGATCAATTCTGAAGCCCATTTGCCACCATGAAAAAACCAAGCAAAAAAGCAAACCCTTTGTAGTGGCTACAGCAGGATTTGAATGCCTGACAGAGGAATGGAAACCTGGAGTCAAATTCCTTTGTACTTATTTACTCAGTGCTATGAGTGATTTATGAACATAATGAACTTCCACAGGAACTGGACAGCATCTTACTGAAAAATTCTTTATGGTCCAGTGGGTAGATACTGACTTGCGGCTTCATACTAACAACTGAACATAAGTGGATAGTATTACAGGAAAGTTTATTTTTTGGCAGAGTTTTAAAAAGTGACTTGTAAATGATAAAAGCATGAGAGTGTTCTCTGCGAAGAAAATGTTACTGTACTATTTACTTGGCCACATTTATTTTGGTGACACCAGGCAGGCACTGTCTTCTGAAGTGGACCAAATGAAATGTTAATGATATGTGGGGTGATGTGTAATAGTATTTTGTGAAAGTGACTGCATTCACTTCACTGAATATTCACAATGTAAATCCAAAAATTACACAACATCTTAACTGGCCAGTATCATTTAGCAGCAGCTGTGAAAAATCCCCCACACTGATGAAAGTGCTGCAGAAAATGCACAACAGGTTCACGCTTTGCTAGTTTCCCACTTGGATTTATTGCTTCTGATTGAGAGACAAATGTAACGCACGCTGTCAACAAAGGGAAATTGTACTTTTGCCACATTTTGCATGCTGACTTAATAGAAGTTTCTAATTTCCATTCAAACAATATGCTTGTCTTTCAAAAGGAAAATAAATAGTCTTTTTATTCCTTCTTTACTGTATCTAGCATAGTAGAACAAAAACTGGAAATACAGGCAGTTTCATCCCTATTGGCAGGGACTAATGCACCTTCCTGGGTGTACTGCCCCTTGGCATAAGAAGGTAGGGCTATTTTTCAGGCCATTTGGGCTAATTTCAGTCCCTCAGCAAGTAGTAAATGAGAGAAGTTTGCCTTGCATATGCTTTCCTTCCAAGGACACTATTGTTCTACAATTGATTAAGTTAGGTTATAGCATACTCCCTCTTTCATTTTTTTTATTGTGTGATACTAAAATGCCTACAATGGATTTGTTCAATAGTGAAGCAATTTCTTGGAGATTGTGCTTTCTGCTACTAAATTGTCAATCTAACACTGTAAATTTTGAGAAGTTCTACTGCTAATCTAAACTTGTGAGCAGTTGTCGCTCTCCCTTCCTTTTGCTCTGCACTCTGTGGGATTGCCAGCGACTGGTGCTATATCTCCCTCTCCCCCAAAAAATCCTCTTTTGAGTTATTATGCTCCTGATGATGATTAATAATTGAAGTTACAACTATGATATTTAATATAATAACGGATAGCTTCACAAATTTTGACAAGCACTTCTCCCAGTACCTTACTGTGTAACTGGGAGGCTTTACTGCCACAAACAATTACTAGAAGACAGATTCAACTTTCATGATTCCTGTGGTGCCAAGTCTCCATCTAAAGCATGCAGTTCAAATGGGAATATCTTCTCTTAGGCTTCAGACAAAGCAAAGTATATAGGCTGTGGAGCAGGAGCACTTGTTCTGGGATATTAAGTCCCAGGGTCCCAATTTCTAGGTCTTGGGGAATGAATTCTTTACAGCTAACGAGTTAATAAACTATGCTTAAATCAAGTTGGTTTAAGGTAGATATGGATATATGTATGTATAAAGAAACAAATACATTTATTCAAAACATCTAAAACACGCATCTTCTACAGATACATTAATGTCTCCTTGTTACTGATATACACAGTGCACTTCCAAAGGAAAATAATTACTGCTTTTAAATCATTGTAGAACTGACAAACTTAGATAGGAAAATAATAATCCTCTGTGTTCTTGTTTTTGCTGTTCCAAGACATACTATCAACTACAATTCAGCTCATTACAAAGCACACTGCACAATCTATTACACAAAAATACACATGCAGACTTACAATCAATTTGGTTTGAAGTAGCAAAAGCACGTGACTACTGAGACATACCTCAGTCTGTAAAACCAGGACTCTCAGGTTCTTAGGAAACCTGAGGTCAACTACATTTCTTAGAAAAGTTCTGTGTTTTTCTTCAAACGCAGAAAATTAACCTGATTTTTAAAATTATGAAATTTTTTTTGACACCCTTGAGTCATACAGATCCATACTCTGCATATGAGAAAAACTTACATTTTTCCCCAAAGAGCCTATGGTCTCAATTTTATGGAGACACCATCTGAAAAAAAA
Organism: Chroicocephalus ridibundus; assembly: GCF_963924245.1. Lineage (NCBI taxonomy): Eukaryota > Metazoa > Chordata > Aves > Charadriiformes > Laridae > Chroicocephalus > Chroicocephalus ridibundus. The sequence goes on from NC_086287.1 coordinate 37,048,965, forward strand.
ACAGTGCTACCTTAACAGAACTAGCAAGAAAAAATACTGACACTGATAAGTAAGATAAAATATTACTACCGTATTCTGTTTTGGTACAACAGCAGTATATTACATACACATAAAATTAACTTAAACAGGAAGGCACCTTTTTCAGAAAATCAGGAAAACAAATTCGGTTTTATAAATAGTATGATCACTAAGCCATTCAAAACAATGGACCTTCCTTTCAGCTATAAAAAGTTCCTAGATGTGTCTTCTAATGTATCTTTATAAGACCAGATAAAAGAAAAAACAGAAAAGCTTCTTTTCATTGAACATATGCTATTCATGCTGCTTTTTTTACCTCTAAAAATATACTCTCTCTCTCTCTATATAAAGATAAATTGTAGTAAATGGATGTATATTGACTAACAATGAATTATTAACGTTCATTATATACATTGGCAAAATCCACTGGTACTGCTTTTTGTGTGGTTACGTAGATTTGTCCTCTGCCCTGAATTTGTCCCTTATACACTTTAGGAAACACTGAAAAACATGTGGCTACTGATCACCAAGTTTAAATAACCTTGCCCTGCATGAGAACTGCAACTGGCCCCTCCAAAATAAAAACAAAATGAGGAAGGGATGCAGGGGTTCCCCTCCCTCTTTGCCAAATGAATACGTTTCTGTGTCCTGTCCAGGCTCGGAGAGAAGGAAGTTGGGTTCAGCTGTCAGAGTGCCAACGAGCGACCCAGGAGAATAGAGCTCCGTTGCCTGTTCTTGTGCCGACGTCCTGTGTGAACTCAGGCAGCTCGCAGTTCCCTCCCTGCCCCTGAAAAACGAGAATAGCACTGTCCTAAAGCCAGCTGTAACACTGATAAATAAATACAAAGCTGCGAGTTACCCAGACTGTATGAGGAGCAGAGGGGCAGGGACAGGGATACAATCATTCCTGTTCTTCAGTTGTCTCACAGAAGTATTAACTGCTGAATATATCTGGAAGATCCAAATACATTTTCTCTTTCAAATTATCTAACTTAGTCGAAGTAACATTTCTTTTGCCACTCTCCTTACTCGTATTTCTCCAGAGTTTGCAGGCAAAGGGGAACCGAACATGGATTAAATGCTCCAACAGAGCCAAGATGATAGCTTGTTTGCATTTGCTGTTAAACATAATCTGTCTTCTTGTAATAGAGAAAATCCCGGATAAAACTACCCGATTCTAACAATTTCAGCACTTTTCCTTTGAGAAAACTGAGACTAATGAAGTCCGAGATTTTGGCATTGTCACATCAGTACCTAACATTACTCATCCATTCAACCACTGTTATTAAACAACATACTTTACAGCTTTTATTACTTGAATAGCCACAGCCGTGACTGTGTTAGGAGCTCTTAAAACAGAATCTTTTGTGGGTCTAGGGACCTGAGATATTTTAAAAATTTAAAACAGAATAGAACTGGGAGGGCAGTGGTACTGCCTGTACATACCATACACCTGATGGTATGTATTGTACTGTTCCAGGTAGAACTGGTTTACTGAATTTATTAAGTGATCCATCTTCTGGTTTTGTAATTCTGCTTTTCCTTCCATGTATCCTCATTTTCATTTATTGAAAAAGTTAATACCTGAGTTATTTAATTAGAATGTATTATCTTAATTAACTTAGAAATATCCTTTCATTCTCAACGCTTGATTAGCATAATACTTTTTATGTGAAGTTGCAAAATAGTACAAAGAAACCTGACTAACAAACATTTGAAATAAATTTACTTAGTCTTGATGGAAAAATATTTTCCTGCAAATATTTGATTCTTCATTTACCCCATGGCATGTCCAGAAAAAAAAAAAAAGTGATGGAAAGTGGCCATTTCAGTGACCTTGTGTCCCTCCCTTAGAGGAAGACAGATGACAGGTAGATATATGAACAGTTTGTTATTGCAGATTCCAGATCGTGTGATTATCTCTGACTCAACTTCTGGGGTTTTATCTGGAATTCCTGTGAAGGGTCAAACAGTGTACTACTCCTTGTCTTTACCTTGTAGCGACCCCAGGTTAAAAATACACCTTACAATAATACATAACAGTTTCCAAAACTTCTGCTTGACTTGAAAAAAATGATGGCAAGCTCCAGACTTAGGGCAATCCAAAAAATATGTCTCAAAATGTAGACTTCAGTTTACCTGGGTAGATGTTATCATTATGCATTTATCTATACTTTTTTTTAGTTTTCAGCTTTAGTTGATGTAGTAGCTACAGTAAATAATTGTTATTCATTTTCTTAATGAATAAACCATATCAATTATACACTCTTGCAGAATATTAGGTGATAATGTCAGGTGATATATTTTTAAAATATCTTTCTAGAATTGTCTTGGACCTATGCAATGAGGAAAGATAAGTATTTACATGTAAATCTCTTCTATATGTTTAGAATATATGTCTATATTTATTCATTGTAAAACAAGCGAAGTATAACTTATGAATCAGTTTTGTTAAGATTTATAAAGTACTCTAAGACCCTCTAGAAGAAGTTTTTGAGAGACACTGTGACACACATTGTCAAAGTCTGTTTAAATCTTCCTGCTTCTTCATCCAATATCAGGTTATATTTCCTTGCCTTACCTAAATCGATTAAAAATTCTACTTATGTCATGTTCCTGGCTAATTATTTTCGCTACATTAGCCCTCTTCAAAAGTTTATTTGTTCTCCTCAACAACTGCAAAAAATGGGAACTTTTAAACTTTGAGAGCCATGAATAAGTATGCCTCATTGCTGAACGCATCCTACTAACCTAGGATGAGGTCAGATCTGGTCTTTCTTGCAGCAAAAAATAACCCACTTTATCCTTCTTCCACATCATTCACTTCCTCCTGTATATAGCATAGATAATCTGGCAGAGAAGAGATTTGCTGACTTTTTGCTTCCTTCCCATTAAGCTCTATCTTCCAACCCCCTGCTATAGCACAAGCACACCTATAATTCTCAGTCCAGCGTTGCAGAATTTCTCCAATTTCCTGTGGCAATATCTTTCTAGCAGACACAGAAACCAGGAGAGAATTCTGACACTGCACTAAAGACATGAACAATGACAATATTATTGTAGGACTGTAAGGAAGAATGGGGAACAAGAGCCCTGCTATTTATTCTCATGTCTCAACCCAAGATGAGCCTCCCCCGCACCTACTGCAGGAAAACAGAACAACTTCTTCTCCTTCAAACTTCAAGCCAGAGCAAGAACCTAATTTTGGGTGGTATGCCACAGCTCATTCCTATCCCTGTGATATAATTAGTTGCTTCTCAGTAGTAATGGCACAATGGGGTTTCCTGAAAGTTGCACAAGTACCAAGAAGTATAGCAAAATAAATGGATCTGAAAAACAATAAATGGCACTTCATTAGGGTTTGCATTTATCATGCACAAATATATATTGTATTTTTTCCAGTTACAGTGGTGCACGAACTTCTATCTAGGGTTGGATATAAGATATGAAAGAAACACATAGAAGGGGTCTACTGCCTAAAGAAAGACACTTGGACATAGATGCTGAGTGTCTCTCTGCCATTTTAGATGCATTACATTGACATATATCTTGCTTCCAGTCACCACTCCAGAAGCAGTCAATATTTCCATAAGTCTTGCATCGTACCTGCCATCTCCATGTGAATGCCTCAGGTACCTCAGAGCATCTCAGATGACACTAGGTGTTTATCTGAGCAACTGAGGACCGCCCTTCAGAACTGCATGCTGTGGGCCTTTCGGTCAAGTGGTCAGAACTCAACAAACGTATTACAACCCCATCTTACTGTGCAGGCAATGGACACCCAACCTCAGACTCAGCATCTGTATGCTTTTCTGTTGGCATTTGACAAAGCCACTGACAGATGACAAAAGAATAATGCCTTTACTGCAAAGCTTTAGACTGATACTCTTTATCTTCTCAGGTTAGGAGCACAGTTGAGAGAAGATGGAATACATGATAAAGCAGCAATGTCATGGAAATGGATACAGGGAAGGCAAGGTCCTTGCACCCTGAACCAGCGTTTACCCTCACTGCTTCCTGTTTTCTCAGCTGCCAAAGTGAACAGATTTTTTTATCTCCTCCCCATTTTTTCAACATGGCTGTGCACTATACTATCTATACAACAAATATATGTATATAGCTTTACAGCAAATTTGAAGGGCAGAAAAGGACTTAATGTATTTAATTTTTCGAAAAAGCAGTCATAACAATTCCTTAAAATCAAAGTTGTTTGATTTAGAAGAATGCTCATAACCAAAGTGACATTATTCCATTACTAGCTCTTTCCCTGCAAAAATAATAGATTATAATCCAAACTGTTTATGGAAAATGCATTGATAGATGACCTGTGAAGTTCACTGCAGTGAATATGGCTCTAGAATGCATAATTTTGGACTAGAAAATGTTTCCTTCTGACACCATATTTCACTGAAGAAGTTAAAGAGCTATAAGATCATGGATGTTGACATAAGAGTAAAAACGAAAAAGAAAAATTAGCCTATGAAACAAGTTATCTGACATTTAATGGTGAACCTGTAGTATGAAAGGTTAAAGATGTTAAGATCATTGCTGATAATGGAAGACCACAAAACAAAAGGAATAGCCTATCGTCTACGGCTTTTAAGCATATAGAAAAATAAAACTCTGACTTGAAAGGTCTAATCCCTAACCCCTTTACATCAGGCAAGGGGAGCTGCTAATTCTTGGACATCCTGAGTCTCCGCTCAATGGGCCAGCATGCTAGCCTATCATGGCTGATTCAGAAATATGGATTCACTGCCTAACTAAAATTTACAGTTCAACATAAGGATGCTTAATTCTGCTTCCATGTTACTAACTTCTCTTAAGCTCGTTGTTTGGTACATCCATGGAGAGAAACACTCCCACTTGTTAATGCGATCATATGATTTCCTGTAGCAACGATAAGCTGTGTATTCCATTCACATTGCACATGCAATGGAACAACTGTTGGCCAAATTACATTTCATGTGCAATCACCTTGAATATATTGGCCAAAATAAAATGAGAAAGTATCACGAATTGGTTTTTATAACACATTATTTCAGATTTCTTTCAATTGCTTCACTAATAACCTATTGTGCCGACAATATTATCCTAATGACAGAAGGTGGACTTCATGAATTACAAAGGAAAAATTGAACAATTATCAGGAAAACAAACAATTACAAAAAAACTCACTATAGGGAAGGAAATAAAACACCATATAAATAATGATTATATAATATTTTCTCTTTGATAGCCTGAGTTACTGCTCTTCCGTCGCTCATAAAATGTTCTCTCCAGTTTTGTTCCTTCATACAGAATATCCGAACAGTCTGTTTATGGAAGAAATAATTCAACTGACATCGTAACTGCCAACTTCTTCTAAAAATGTCTATAAAGCACATATTTGCATAACTCTGCATGTTTTCAGGTGCAAAACGTTACAGCTTCTGAATCAAAAAAAACACCTAACAAATGTTTAAGACCATCCTTACCCAAGACAATGCCTTCACTGAGGCTGAAATAGAAACAAAAGGTGATGATTTTATACATTGAAGCATGAAGCATGCAATTTTCCAAAAATACACTGTAACAAATACAAATGCAAATAAAAAAATAGGACATTTTCTTATTGTCATATCTTGTGCTCTCATCGTGTCAAAATGCCTCATTGAACTGAGGAGCCTGTTGCTACGGATAATATGCAGATGAAGTAAGAAGTAGGCATATCCCACGTCTGCTTAAGCAAAGCAGTCTATACAGAAATAGCTGCATGGAAGCATTAAGTAACTTACCAGCATCACAGCAAGAAACTAAGCTTAACATGATGAGTTACATGATGAGAATACTGCTGAAGTTTTAAGTCCTGTACCTTAGACCTGGCTAGACAGACATTTTCGCCGTCTATTCCAGAATTTCCTTTGCTTTTATCCGTTCTTCTCATAAAGCCCATGCCAATATTGAAAACAACGTCTCCATTCTGGCCAACAAGAACATTTAAAGACTTGCTGTACAGGTAAAATACGTGTTTCACCAAAGGATGCATTTTTTATTAGTAGTGGTTGGCTTTGTTCATTCAGAGTTGCCATTAAGAATTTTGAACTCACTTTTGTCAAGATTTTCAAATGAAAGACTGACAGTGTGGGTACCCAGACTCTTTTACAAAGATAAATTTGATGTCTCTCAGTAGTATAAGTGCAAATGGGTAAAAGACTCTGACTATCGGAAGGTACCAAACATCCACTTTTGGAAAACAAGCTTATTCAAGGCAAGTCAAGATCTGATACCTTACAAATAATTTTTTAAATCTTATTCAAACTTTATTTGTATCGTTAACACAAAGCCCAAAACTGAAGTTAAAAATTCTGATTGACACATAAAACACCAAAAGGTGTTTGACCAAACTCATGTGAGAGCTATGTTTTGTACACTAAATTTAACCAAGTGCAAAAAATCCAGAGTGGCTCCTTTCCAGTGATACAATGTGTGTTAGGATTAATTTATTACTGTCACCCTTCTTCTGCTAACCTACTCCCTGGACATTATATCCCCCTATATTTTTAAACAGGTGAGGGACACAATGAACATTGTACCTAACAAAATAATTCATAGATTACTTTGGAAAAAAAAGACTTAAATAGATGTTATCCAACAGAGGAAGAGGGTTGATAAAATATGTTTTGTGCAAACACCCGTTAATCAAAGAAATACAAATATTTGGTTAGAAAACTGTCTTACACAGTTCAAAAAGAATGAACAGTATTGTCAAACAACACAGGATGAGCATTTGGCTTGACATCAAAATAATTAATCAGAAATAGTCAGTGCTGTCTTTATTTATATTCAGGACATCTTTCTTTTTAAGAAGTCCCATTACTGTTTCTGGGACCATTCAGAGAGGCAGGTACGGTGCAAAGAAAATAGGAAGAGCTGAGTCTGCTCCTCGCTAACTTAGTTGGTATTTGGCATGCTATTACCTTATGCTAGAAAACAAAACAAGGTATTTGGCAAGCAGATGATGTCATATTTGAAGGAATTGCTAACAGTCATAAGATGTTCATCATCTCTGCCTGCTCATATTGCAGATGTATCCACAGTTTTAGTCATTCTAGGCTCCCTTATTATTTCTTTGTACTGCAATGGGATATAGACATGCCAATGGTCAGGATTCCCTATGCTGACAAATTATAAAAGATAGTCTTAATATAAGTACATGAAGAATGACAATGGTGATAGAAATCCATATGCTACCCAAAGGATAATGTAGCAGCGTTTCCTGAATAACCTCCATGTTCCATTACGACAGAGATTAGATGGAACTAGAATTTAACCTGCCTGGCAGCAATCCCAAATGAAGGACTCAGCAAAAATGTGCGTGTTAGAAATAGGGAATTATGCTTACGTGTGTGTGTATACTTAGTGAAAAAATACCTCACAGTATGTAATATATATGCTTTAAAAATTATTCAGTCATTAAAGCATATTATAGTGATAATACATTTTCAGGAAACTTTTAAATGGTTACCTATTTCCCACCAACCCCATCCTAGTTCACATTTCCTACTTCAAATTCTCTCTTTCAATTGAGAAAATACAATTTAAATTGAATGCTCATATACTTCTTTGCTCTCACTGGTAGTAGGGAGAAGCAGGGCTGTACGTTTTGTAGGCACTTATTTTTTTCTTAGGCTTTGCTGAATGAAAGTGTTGTTGGTAAGTATATACGAGAGGAGAGGAGAGGAGAGGAGAGGAGAGGAGAGGAGAGGAGAGGAGAGGAGAGGAGAGGAGAGGAGAGGAGAGGAGAGGAGAGGAGAGGAGAGGAGAGGAGAGGAGAGGAGAGGAGAGGAGAAGAATTTTAGTTGATTTTTAGATTTTTGTAAGGGAAATTTCAAAAATTTTTAGAATTTTGTAAGGGACCTAAGACGATCATCTAGTCCAACTGCCTGACCAATTCAGGGCTGACCAAAAGTTAAAGCAAGTTAATGCATTAAGGGCATTGTCCAAATGCCTCTTAAACACTGACAGGCTTGGGTCATCGATCACAGCTCTAGCAAGCCTGTTCCAGTGTTTGACTGCCCTCTTGGTAAGGAAATGCTTCCTAATGTCCAGTCTAAACTTCCCCTGGTGCAGCTTTGAACCATTCCCACACGTCCTATCACTGGATACCAGGGGGAAGAGATCAGCACCTCCTTCTCCCCCTCCCCTCCTCAGGAAGCTGTAGAGAGCAATGAGGTCCCTCAGCCTCCTTTTCTCCATACTAGACAAGCCCAAAGTCCTTTGCCATTCCTCATAGGACATGCCTTTCATCCCTTTCACCAGTTTTGTTGCCCTCCTCTGGACATATTCAAGGACCTTTACATCCTTCATAAATTGTGGGGCCCAGAACTGCACACAATATTCAAGGTGAGGCCGCACAAACACTGAACACAGTGGGATAATCACCTCTTTTGACTGGCTGGTTATACTGTTTGATACATCCCAGGATGCGATCACTGCTTGGAATGATGCCAATTCACTGGGCAGTAAGAGAGACCCATGTCACTATTATTATTGTTATTGTTATTTTTCCTTTTCTGCTATCGTTTCTATTAAACTGTCTTTATCTCAGCCCACGAGGTTAATTCCTCCCTTTCCCATTTTCTTTTCCCCTCTTCCTCCCACCCTTGGAGGGGTGGGGAGGGTGGGAGTGGGTGGGTGAACAAGCAGCTGCATGGTTCTAGTTGTCAGCTGGGGTTAAATCATGACACCCAGCCATCAAGGAAAGCTGCACAAAACACCTGTGTGCCTATCTTCCTGTCTGTTCTTACACTTTATGGCAGAACTGATGGAATTTACCAACTAAAGATAAAATTTGTCTAATTCACAAAGAAGCTGAAACACAAGCCATCTTCAGAAAATGAAACTATTATCTCTTCCCCCAGACGAAACTGTAGAAAAACAGAAATGATTTGATTCTCTGTAAATTACATCTAGATTTTTTTAAGCCTGTATCTTCACTACTGTCTTCATATTCTCATGTACATCCCTAACATCTCTGCAAGTTTTTGTTGTTTCCAGATTTTTGATATCATGAGCATTCAGAAAGATATTTGTGATGTATTGTTTTGGCCTTGTGCCTGCTCTTGCCAAGAAAGCAGCTGTAGCATCTCTATATTCCTTGTTTGTTAAAGAAGCATTGTTAGTTTATTTATGATTAACATCAAGAAGCAACAGTAGTTAAATAAAGGGACTGGTTGAAGTACAACCAGGTTTCTGTCCTATAAGACCATTCAGGACAGAAAAAGTGGAGATGACATGTGAAGCATGAAGACCTGCCTTGAACTCCTTAAGTCTGGAGGAGTCAAATAATTTTGAGATTATTCTACAGGTTGAATGAAGCTTCATATGGACTCCAGCTATAGATGACAGTATACAAAAACACAAACCTGGAACTGCACCTGCAGGGAGTAGAAGGTTCTTTCCTTCTCCATATCATGCAAGATTTGGAGCACCACCATAAGGGAAATTCTGCCCACAGCAGAGGTTTTCACATGGGTTCTTCTCTCTCTGAACATTGATTATTAATGTAAAACTACAGAAGCAAGCCAATGAGAAGGTCCAGAAGGAGAAAGTAGAAGTAGCCAAAGAAGAGAGATAATTTTCTTTGGCTAAAAATATGGTTAGTTGTTTCGTCCAAACTTGTCCTTCCCCTACAGTTGTTTCACCTCAGCCTTTCTTGACACCCATATCAGTTACCCTTCTCTTCATTTCTGCATCTTTCTAGTCCTCTGGACAGAGGTGCAGGGCAATTAGGAAGGGGAGGAAGGAAGCGTGCAGCCATAAGGCTGCTTCCAGTGTCATCATCAAACGTATTCACAGACCTGCAAATTGTTAACAAGGTCACCATCGCCATATTAGACCTAATCCACCAGTAAACAAGCTAAACCCTCCCTCCTTGCTTTCAGCAAGAAATTATGGAACTAATGTAACATTTGCTGCCATCACATTGTTCACACTACTGTTTTATGTTATGCCTCATCATTCACCCTGTTGATTCAGATTATAAACTCTCTAGAGCTGGGACCATCTGGTATTCTCTGTTTGTAAAGAGCCTAGCACAATAAGGTCTTGTTCTGGGTTGACATACACAATCATAACAAAAACAACCAATAATAAATAGATAGTTTTATCTCACCAGTTGATACTTTTTTTTTATTCCCAATGGACATTTTGTTCCAATACAAATATTCAAAACAAAAGGCAAAATGAAAAGACAAGGATGTCCTTTAGGTATGAGGAACGAACTCAGATTATCCCCAACCTACTCACCTTTTATCCCATCCACTCTCCTATTTCATTTTCCATTTATGCAATAAATAACAGCTTTCATATACAGGCTGGACTAAATCAGTTATGAGTTTATTTCCTCCATTTTTACATACAAAGCTGGAGACTGAACTAAAACACATAAATACTACACTGAAAAATAGAGTGATGAGAGTAATTAATTACAACATAAGGTTAGACAATAACATAATTTTGCTAATTACTGTCAGCTTGGGGCCCATTTTTTCAGTGCAGCGGACAACAGCATGCGTTTAATCCCTGTAATAACAATAATGGGATACATCATTACCCCTATTTTATTCTTTCTTAATTTTTACAATACAATAACAAAGATCATTAACCTCTGCTCTGCTTAACATCTAATCAGCCATTTTAGTTAAATAAATATAATAGAAAACATTAAATATACTTTGTTTAGCTAGATTTCCTCTCAGGAGGGGAATTTTTCCTAATGTTATATTAACACCAGTTTACTCAACAAGTGTCAAAACATCAGTGGTAACATGGAAAAAGATCCATTGCAACACGCAGTCTTTAAAAAAAATGTGCTTAATCTTCATTATTTGATAAACATTTTCTTTAAAAAGGTACGTTTTCTGTTAAAATGTGTATTGAATATATTTGATAAATTTTCCTTTTGATCATTCTGTTACCTTCTGGGATTCAAACATTGCTTAGATTCAGGTATACATAGATGTAAAGTTTTGGTTCAGTCCTGTATTTCACCCTTTCATTAGAAAGACAACCGAAATCTACCTTTGTTAGTGAAGATCAGCTGAGTTAAGAGGAAAAAGAAAAATAAAAATAATATATTACTGCTGAGAATAATCCATTTTTCATAAATGTCCCAAGGAGCAATTGCAGAATCGCAGAATCACAGAATGGTAGGTGTTGGAAGGGACCTCTAGAGATCATCTTGTCCAACCTCCCTGGTAAAGCAGGTTCACCTAGAGCAGATTGCACAGGATTGAGTCCAGGAGGGTTTTGAATACCTCTGGAGAAGGAGATTCCATCACCTCCCTGGGCAGCCTGTTCCAGTGCTCTGTCACCCTCAAAGAAGATTTTCCTCCTCTTCAGATGGAACTTCCTGTGTTCCGTTTTGTGTCCATTGCCCCTTGTCCTATCACTGGGTGCCTGATCTCTAGAGGTCCCTTCCAACCCCTACCTTTCTGTAGTTCTGTATTTCTGTGAAACTGGTGGATCCCAAGTCTTTCCTTGTATTTATTTATTTATGGATGAGTGTTGCAAGACAGATCATCTGTTAGAGTGATGTCATGTACAGATCAATAATCAGCTGATTAGAAGAGAGCATTTGTGAAGCCTACACATTTAATGGAAGGGTTGTGGGATATTACTTATTTAGAAATGATCCAAGAGGAATACTTAACCATTCGTCATTGTAAGGCCATAGAGAGTTCCCAAATGCTCAGATCTTTGGGAACATGCTGATGTTAAAATCCTATTTGATTTTTGATAAAAATCTGTTGGGTCTGGATGTGTTACCTGTCTGCTTTAAATTAAATATATTGATTTTTTTCACAGTGCTGTAGAACTCCTGTAATATTTATTCCATATTAGGGATTACCAGTCTCTTCCCCACAAATTGACCATCCAGAAAGTCAAAAAGAGTTATAAGAACTCACAATTAGAGCAGAATAAAAATGAGCATCAGAGATTACAAACCCAATATTTTGAGCTACATTCTGCTGTACTTCAGGATGATAAAGGCAGCACCTAAGTTTGTGTTAAGCAATGAATCATGATATAAAGATTTGCTTATTTGTCTATGTTTCCTGAATTTAAGAGGACTTGAAACTAATTTCAGTCTAACTTTGAAATACTTTCACTGCAACTTGTGTTATATTCTAAACAATTTAAAGTAGGATTTGAGAGTAGAAAGGACAACGTTTCAAATTATATCAACACAAGAAGGCACTGCTTTAATTAGATCTTGTCAATATAGCCAATTAATAAGTCTGTCACAAATGTTTAAACTGCTACAAATCTTATGTGAAAGGATATAGAAGAAAAATATCCTCTCTAACTGAAAGATACTATTTAGTTCCAGCTGCCATTCAAAAATGCCATTCTGCTGCCACTGAAGAAGCATTCTCTTCAAGGTGGTACTGCTTTGCCCTTAGGTTATGTTGAAAATATCATATTCCTCTACTGCAATTCCTTGGTCCAAAATGTTTTTCCAAGCAAGCATGAAAACTACATTCTTACTGTCACCAAACAAATTAAAATACACAGGGAATTCTTCAAAATCAGCATGAAAACGACATTTAGGTGATTAATAAGAAAGTATTTATTTAGCAAGAATGAGGAATTATAACTTTCAGTGTATTTCTAAAACCTGAAAGACATGGTTATTGTCTATATTTCCTGTGGATGGAATTCCCCAAACTGTAGATTACCACTTTTGCATGGAAAATGGACATTCCATCTTTTCTGCAGCTCTACCAATGGATTCTTAATTATTTTAGATAAACACTGTTATAGGAAGAATAATTGTTCTTCTGCTACTTTATCTACAATGTAACTTATACCCATGTAAGGAGACAACCAACCTAGAAGTCAACAAACACCTAGAAGATAATTTTTCATTACTACTACACTGAGCCAAAACCGAGCCGCTTCCCAAATGGGAAAGGTTTAAAAGGTTCTTGGGTTTCTTAATTTTAAGGGAATTTCATGCAAATTCCAGGAGATAACTTTACGTACAGCCATCCATTCTATGCTAACCATTCTCCACTCTCCCACCAATCCACAAAGCAACTACAGTCAAAAAAATGAAGCTACAATACAGCTAAAGGACAGTTGTGTACCTTGTCTCCTCCTCCTTACCTTTTCTGAAATCAATGAGACCTGCAGTCTCCATCTTCAGCTGGACAGTCTTTCTTGTGGGTTTTGGTTTTGTGAACAGCTTGTGAGAAAAGACTAAGCAGCATTTTTATTACAGACTAAACTACACATAAAGAAAATGTTCTAATTCATATCTTATTAGGAGAAATGCATGAACAATTATCCTGCTGAATAAGATGAACAAAGATAAGGTAATCCTCAAATGTTTTGTTGTAGGAATCTAAATATTAACCAAGCATTATGGGTTTAGTTGTTGAGTTGGGACTTTGTTGTTGTTGTTTGTTGATGATTCAGCATTCTTCTGTAATACCATACTCCCCAACCGTTGCATTATAAAAGAAGATTATGAACACCTGTCTGATTGAAGAGTGGTTTGGAATGCTCTGTTTATATTCTATTTCAAAGAAAGAGGAAAAGGATTAAGAGCAGGCTGTGATTTAATACAACCTCAATCTCTATCCATCAAAGTTATTCACTATTAACGTGACAAACCAAAGGCAACAAAGCCTTTACAATTGGTATCATTTAATTAATCTCTTGTAAAAATATCTGTTGTGAGAATTTTTCTGAAAAGTAGAATTTATGAATAAAAGGAAATTCCAAGTGTTCCTTAGGCTACGATGATGTCAAAAAAACAGAGAATGAAATGTAAATGTTACATAAACATAAACAGGAAAATCCTTACAATAATAAAAAAAAAAAAGACAGAAAAAGAAAAAGCATGATGAAAACCATATTGTAGAAATAACCAGGTAAACCATTATTTTTTATAACAAAATGATTGTTATAACCATGTGATTAAACCTCAATGCTGAGGATCACACTTAAAAAAAATTACTTGTACATTAAATTATGCAGTGTAGCCCCAAAAAAGGGGTAATTAAGCTTGAAGGGAGCCTGTCTAAATAGTTCTCTGAACAAACCAGTCTCATTAGTTTATTTAATGAATGGGGATACATATCTCTGCACTTGCAAGCAGTAACTAATTTTGGTCTTACTCTGGAAGTATCACTATTTGCAACAGTTCCCTCAAGGAAAAAAAGACAGTAAAGTGGGTAGTACGCCTATACACTAAGTGCAGTTTTTCTTTGTTTACACATAACCATCTGTCCTGGAACAGAGTTGCATACATAGCATTTGGACTATTTTTTAACAGGAATTATAAGATGACATAAATGGCCAGTTTCTCAAGGGCCAGTCTCAACATCCAGATCAAACCCAAACGCATGCATGATTCTCTCTGTAGAAGATACTGCACAAAAATGTTACTATTATATAGCATTTCTTCACAATCCTGTTTGCTCAGTTATTTTGAAACACTGTGCAGCAATCACAAAATCACAAAATCACAAAATCACAAATGCCAGTTTGGCATTAAGTGTGCTTCTCTTCTTTATCTACACTGCTCCGGTCAGTAAGCCATATTCTGTGTAAAGAATCCTTGTTTCTGCCTCTGCATTTCCATTCATTTACTTGGATGTGCCCTTTACTCATACAACAAAGCTGACAAGCTGGTGCAATTGGATTGCCTATCTAGCACAAAAACTGTAGCCCCGGTTTTCAAAATAAGGACAAATGAAAGGCAAGCAACACCTCTGCATGACCCTCCTATTGCTGAATAAAATACAAAATACTAAGAAGAAAAGTATGTATATGAATTATCATGGAAGATTCAAGAATATTATGCAGCATCAACACTTTAGGTTTATTTTAATGGGTGTATGTTTCATATTTAACAGCAAATTTAGAAAAATACTATATTCATACTGATAAAGAAAAGAGTTTGTAAAAAAATAAGCTAGTGTTACCAAAAATTGGCTTATTTAATAAATGATTGCATACTTGCTGAGGAGAGGAAAACACTGAAAGCGAAGGGACACAAGTGGAGGAGTCACAGTGATAGAAGATGCAGTAAACACCATTATCAGCAACTGCTTAAATAACTTGTAGCAAAGGCAGGAGTAGAGTTTTAGGGTTTATTATAAGCACTATTACTATTATTATTGTTGTTCAATAGAAGAATATAAATGAACGAAACAAATTGCACATTCTAAACATGTGAAAGTACTATAAACCTAGCTGCTATTTACACAGGAGAAATAAAATGCTTCTTGGATTTTTTTTGTTCAGTTTGTGTAAGATCATAAGTATGTAATCAGGTATTTTCAATGTGATACATTATTTTATTTGCCTACTCTCTTATTAAATTCTTAGCTTAGTTACTTGAGCATTTGGCCTGAACAAACCACAACTGCTGAAGTTTAGTATTTTTTTTCTGGGTGATAAATCCCTTTCCATGTCTGTCACTAAGGACAACCTCTCATGTAAGCCTTAGAAAGGATTACTTTCCAGAGCTCAGTATAAAATTATTCACTTTCTTCAAAAATCTATGTAGATTTATGAATCTGCTTACCTACAATCCAATCTCTTTCCACTATGTAATTTTTTAAATCTCTGTATACAAAACTATGTTGTGACATTCATTCTTTTTATGCTAGATTATCTTTTTCATGCATAATACTAATCCTCCAGATCAGCTTGTCTTCCATCTCTGCCCTTTAAGAAAGGAAACAGTCCATAGTCAATAGTCAAGTGAAGTCATAGTCAAGTGAAGACTTGCTATTTTTAATTGCACTAACGTGTATGGAGTAAAGTAGGAAGTTCATTGTCTTTTTTGCCTATGGAAGTTTACTATATTTGTTACATCCTTAATTTGGTCTATATGTGAGTTATCATACAATAATTTTTTTTGTATTTCCTATTTATTTCATCACAGTTGTATTCCTAGCTTGAGCAGACTGCAAATAGCTATGATGCATTTTATAGTACTGAAATTTTATTGAAATTTATAAACTGGGAAAAGTACAGTTGACTTGAGCTAGAAAATGAAACCTCTTCTTATGAAAGTCCTCTGGACAAATTTAGTTATTTTATTTGGGCAGGGGAAGGGAAGGGGGATTAAGCCGTACAGGAAACCTACTTAAGGATTCTTACTTTGCAGTCCCCAAAAAAGCGATTAGAGATATTTTCTAAATTATTTTTCTAATTTATTATTATTTTTAATTTTATGAACATTATCCTAATTTGTAAAATAAGAGAAATTTCCTAGAAATTGTGTGGGTTTGCTTCAAGATCCCCATCAGTAACCTGCATTAATTCTGTACCATCCAACAGTGTGGGCAGAAGTTGAGTCCCTCATTATTGTATCTAGAAGGAAAGTGCACAGAAATTAAAATGTTTCTAAATTAAAAAGACATTGTAGGGGTTAAAAATGAAGATGTGGCAAACAAAAAAATTTCTCTGTTCCTGGTAGGAAAGCAAACACAAGTGCCTCACAGTCATAAAGCAGATAGTAAATACTATTTATTAGAAAAGTTTTAAGATGCAAGTATGTAACTCCAAGGACTTGGAATTATGAAAGAATATTCTTAATACTATCACTGTACGTCATCTTTTCCTCTGATCCTTAAAGCTAGATGACTGTTTCATATTACAGAAAAAGATATTTCATTACTTTGTATTTCCCTCCTTACTCTTTCTTCATCATTCTGCTCCTGAATTAACAGATAAGCAATAGTCAATTAACAGTAGTTCACAGGCAGTTCTTTCAAAGCTTGGACAAAGCCTATAAATAGATACAAATAACTCCTTCTTTAACATTGAATTGCTATAGATAATGACCTAAATAGCACATGTGCAAGTAATTTCAGTATTTTATACTTGTAGCTCTTTATAGATGCACCCTTTGGGCGCAATCCAGCAAAGATTTGCACATATGCTCAAGTTTATGCATTCTGAGTAGTCCCAAGGCTTTTGTTTGTACTGTTTGTACAAGTGCCACATGATTGTTCTCTTTCATGTAATACCTTTAAGAAAAAAGAGAAGGAAGGAAAGAAGAGAAGAGGCTCACTTTATCTTGGTCTATAGAGCCCATACTAGTTCAAAACCTCTGACACTCATAGTTACTCAAGTTATGAATTTTTTGGTTGTTTGAACAAAATGAGAGGAACTGCTTTATGTCTAATTATAGGAAAGATCAAAAAGATTTGATTTTGGTGAATTTCCCATGTCTTATTCGAGCTAATTTAATTAACTGCAGTATTTACCTAGCAACTTCATAAGAACAGACTTCGTGTGATATTTCTTGTGGTTTTTGAGACAGTGTATGTACAAGAGCGCAAGATCAGCATTTTTAATTTTACCTTGGCCCTTGACTCAGAGAATGAAGTAGAACCAGGAAGTGCAGAAGAACAAGAAAATAGGAAATATTTTTTGAAGCTTTTGACAAGTTCACTTCTCTCTTGGTTTGAATTCTGGGCAATGGTTCAGATCACCTCTTGTTTTAGCCAAATCTGGAGGCCAAATCTCTGCTGGTTTTGCTCAACCTCTGCCCTTTCTTCCTGTCCCACAGTCCCCAGTTCACACACTACCTGTGAATCTATTTTGACAGCTGTATTTTCCCAACAGGAAAATACTTTACACATATGTGGTAATATCAGAGACAGTACATGTAGCTCCTTCTCTTACCTCAGTATTCCTCCCCTTCTATACAGTTATGCTTGTATAGGCTAAATCTAGGAAACGCTCTGACCCCTCAACTCTTCATTTTATTCCCCCTTTAATTATATACAGCACATAACGCTCATCAGTGCACAAACAAACTGAAGACAAACAGTTTACATAATTATTTTTGTATGTTGCTTAAACTTTTAATATATTGCCTTGGGTGCATCTTGGAGTCAGGCAAAGGAAGTTAAAAAAAATAGGCTTTTCCTTTTGGAAATCTCTTCCAAAGGTTTTAGCTCTTGGTGTAAAATAAAAAGATGTTATTGCAAAAGTGGTGGGAAGTGAGCAGGGATTTTAATTTACTTTCATGTTGTTTCCCCACTAAGTTCAATCTAAGGTGAAACATCGTGTTGATGTCAAATTTTGCTTCAAGCAAAACAATAGAGGAGCTCTAAAATTAATGTAGGTGTCCAGTCAGAGGCCTTATACAGCCATTAATGGCAGTGCCAGCTTGAGATAATGCATTATAAGCATGAAAAATTCAACAGTAATTGCTGTGTTCTGATGTCTCTCCCTTTTTCTTACTTTGTTTTCTACAGAATCTGCTGCACATTCCCAAACTGGTCTTTCTGCTAGTTTACCCCACAGAAATGCACTGGATCTGGCTCATTATGACTAATGAAATTGCTGAGAAGCGATTTTTTTTGTCAAAATATAATGCCACTCGAGAACTTTCACCACACATTAGGGTTGTGTAACAAGGGCTTATGGTTGCCTGAGGCATAACTTTGATTCAGCATCTCTCCATCTTTAGCCACCCAGTTCAATGCACTATTGTAAGATGAGCTGAATACTGAAATTCAGTGCTACTGAGAGATGAATGCCATTTTATAGCTTTATATTGTAAAATTGTTACATCTTTTATTATCATCTATTGGCTTGCAAAAAAATAAGTAAGGTCTCTAAGCCCATTTAGAACATAAAAACAAATTAAAACAGCACTAAGGCATGGAGTGCTGAGTTAAAATGAGCTGCTGTTCATGCTCATGTTGTTCTCCAAATTCCACTGTAAATTTGCAACCCACATGTTATGGTTTAAGATTCAAACCTGTGGACACAATTATGGTTGACCAGTAGGCTTTTTATCTGACAAATGACTTGGCCGACTTAGAAATCAGATCTTATAGCCTCCAGAGGACAACATGCTCTTATCCATGAGCTTTCAGCTCTTGGATATTTCACATACAGTTTTCACAAAAGAAACACCTGAGGTGTATCAATGCTTCATATATTGAAATCTTTCATAAGTGCAAGAAAAATATAACTCTTTTATTCTGAACACAGGTGTGCGTAAAAGCACATTTAATTTCAAGTCAATAGGTTTGCCTCACATCAGCACTTGTGGGATTAAAGACAGGAATAGTTCGGCTTCCCTGAATGTATTGTTATCGTTATCAATTCCTGCAGTCTCACAATAAGTTTTCAATAAATTTAAGATTAACTATTATTTTCTCACCTATAAATAAAATATAATCATCTTAAAAATCAATGAAGGGAAAGCCATCAGATCCATTAACCTAAGAATTCCTTCAGGCCAATAATATGAACTGCAATGCACTGGATCTTTCATTTTATTGAGCTATATCTCTTTGTATGGCAACCAGCAGGGAAAAAAAATCGAATCTGAAATCAAAGACTACAGTTTTTTGTTCTGGAAACCAGGGAGGTAGGGACAGAATATTCTTTTATGCCTGGGGTTAATTTTTTTCACCTTAATTTGTAATCAGACACAATAAAAAAAAGATATTGCCCCTGGAAGGAAGCAGCTTTATTACCACCCCGACTATTTTTTGTACTTTTTATCACTTCTAAATCCTTTGTTTTTGAATTCACCTCCATAACCTTGCAACATTATAAACACGTTTACTTGTCTTTGCTGACTGTCAACCAATACCATCTGCTCTTTGGAGCTTTAAAAATAGTAACATATATATGGGTCAAAACTGTAATCTCTAGATAACCATGTAAAAGATCCAGGTGATTAATTTTTCCACCTTTATCTTACCCAGGAGCAGACTTTTCCTATGTCTTTCCCTAGTGAACATTCCTCATAAAATGTGAAATTAACAAAAATGCAATCTTACAAAAAACCAGTATTTCATAGACGACCCATGTCAACTAGCAGAAGGGGTTGTTAGTCAGCTGCCTTGTTTGAACTTGATCCAAAGGCATTTCCACTTGCTTTCATAAACAGAAGTGGTTCAAGCCATAAAACTGCGAAACTGGGACAAACCAACAGGGTTCTTTATTCCGCAAAAGAAAAGAAATATAATAGCATTAGTTTCTGCTTTTAGTACCTCTTGGCAGTGTTACTTCCCTTAAATACTACTATTCCTGTCTGTGAGCTGCGATTCTACTTATACCCCGCCTCTGCTTCATCCTAAACTGTACAGGATAGTTTGATAAACAAATTGACAAGACGATAATATCACATGCCATAGCGATCTATGTCAAAATGAGATTACACAGAAAACACCAATGTTAAAAGGCCAGTAAAATTATACAAGCAAGCACTGATTTCATCTTTGACTCAGTATGCATAAATTGGATATATATGTACACTATGATAGTCCCTTATACATTTTTTAAAGCAAACCAACTGCAGAGAATGGATAACATTTGCTTAATAATAATAATAAAATCCTTATTTTTCTGCTGTTCTTACCATTCCATGTGTCACAGAGGGCTTTTTTACAGCACACTATTCAAATTCTATTCTAAACATAAAATTACTTTCTTTTCTATTAGTTTATTATGATAATCTCTAATAATTTTTTCATAATAGAGGAGAGGTAATAACCCCATTTTACAAATAGAACTGAGCAACACAAAGAGCAACATAAAAACATGCAGTAATTTTCAGTGCAGATTTTTTTGAAGTTTGCGATAGAACCTTATAGCATGAAAGCACGGCCTTCATGTACTGAATCTTTGACAGTGAGTTAAAAATGTTTTGAAATAAGCACCCAAAAATTGGGCATAACCATTAGTAAAAAACCCCACAGACTAACACTGCTAAAGATCTGTTCTAAATGATTTGTTAAACAGCCCATTGCTTGTATGTATTAAAGTTCAGGATTAAACTCTAAATCTCTATAGCAGCATCAAATTACCTCGACAACAGAAACTACCTTTTTATTTATGAGCTATCCTGACTCATTAATTATATGCTTTTCTACTTATGAACAGGTGAATCAAGGGTCCTACAAACAACTGTATCCTTCACTACATACCCTTACCTCTTTCCCACAACAGATCTATTCTAGGCATTGAAGAGGCAAGATTTGATGGAATAACCTATAATTAAAGATATGTAACAGGACTTAATTGAAGCTTACCTGTACAATCTAATCTGTCATTTCTTAACTTCTGGGTGCATTAAATTGCACTCTTAGTTCTGTCATTTAACCCTTTCGTATGTAATTTCCCACCTTTTTTTTTTTTTTAAAGAGTCATTTGCAGAGTCGAAATCTTTAGAATTACACACATGTCGGCTAACAGAGTAGTGGATGATAATGATAGGTTAACATCTCTCATGTAAAACAGCTGTGAAAAGAAGTGGCTTTGAGAGATATTTGAGAAAAGCAGGAAAATGTTATGACTAAGGAACACTGAGTTCCAATCCCCTAGGAAAAACAAAGCTCCGGTGCAGTGGCTCTACACTGCTGATGCACGTGTCACTGGTGATCTGCACAGGCTCTGAATAAACTCCATAAAATTACTTAAAAAATATTTTTATATAATGCACACATGCACACATAAGCAAGTCTACAACCAGAGAAACGTATAAACTTGGTGAAAACAACGTTAACATGCTTTCCACCACACTATGAAAGAACAAGCAAGTATTAGATTAGTAGAACAGTAGTACTACTTTCTTGAGTATAGCCCTGAGATTTCCAGGAAAACATTATAGATCTCTTTACACTAAGCCGAGAGATGCTGAATGAGTTCTTTCCTAATGAATGTGTGACAATATGTTTGGGTTTTTTTTCCTGGGCACACAGGGAAACTATAAGAGCGAACTGGAGGCCCAGCAATTTGCCAATGGGTCTAATTTGAGTCCATACTACAGCTCTTGTTTCATCTTGAATTTTATTTGTTTTATTAATTTCTCTGACATATTGCCTCCTAAATTTGTGCTTCTAAAACTGATGAAGTTGCACTGTTGTACTGAGTTAACGTTTTTCTAAGGAAAGCATGAACATTTTAAAGTGTTCAGGGTATTTATTTACCCAGAGAAACTCATCTGGTAACATACGGTTTGTAGTGATGTCCTGCTGGTTTACCCATTATGCCAGCAGAATTGAGTGAAGCTGAAAGAGGTTGAGGGACTTCCCCAAAAATCACGTAATAAACAGACCATCCAGATTAGAAGTTCAAAATAAAGATCCTCTTGCCTTTGAATTTGTCTCCAATCACTGGACCATATGGTTTTCTTTCTCAACAGTGCTTAAGTGAGTTGTTTCTGGCTTTTCTCTGTTTTGTTCTCTTTCTCAGATGATTTCTTTCTTTCCCAGAGAATGGGAAATAGTGAAAGGAAACTGTGCTAAAATGTGCTCTTTGGACTTTAAATTATGTGTGCTGAACAGAATCAAAAGCATTTCATGTAATAGTGCCATAAAGTAAAATAAACGTCCAGTCATTAAGCAGCATGAAGAAAGAAAATCACTTTTTTTTTTGAATACTTAACAATTTACAGTTGTTTGGAAACATGTATATGATTATCTTCTTTCACACAAATTCAGATGGTCTATATTTAAAATGTTGCAAGGCATTCTTCCTCACAAGAGGAACGTCCTGATCCTTCAATTAGATTTCCACAGTGAAAAAGCGGTGTTGACTAAGATGGGAGGCTAGGAAACAGTAGTAGATTTTAAGATTTTTTTTTTTTTAATTATTTCTAGTGCTTATAATTTTTGTTCTCAAATTAAAATTGTACTTTCTAAAACAAGATTAATTCCTAAGCAAGGCAAAGGTAAGCTGCGAAACTGTCATACTCACTTATAGTTATGTGCTAATAGATTGAAAGGTTCTTTATTACTAAAATTAGAACCAGTAGAAACAAACTGCTTTATTTTCTTAAATCCTGCCCAATGAACTCTATTTGTTTTTACGGACAAAAATATTCAGAGATTTAACAAACTATTTTTAATTTGATTGTAATGGGAGCTACATACAAAGAAGCTTTAAAAAAAAAAGTATTAGGTTATGAAAGTATAATTGATGTAACCCTCTGCCTCTGCCACTTGACAATAGTAAAGAAGTGAAATAAAAGATCTCCATCAATAATTATATTGAAATATCAGTTTTTCTTCCTCTGTGACTTCAGAGACAAGGTGCAGGTAAAGATGTGATTAGAAGGTGTAATACAAATATATTTTCTTCCTCAGCATTCCTCAAACACTAAAAGATTACAATTTGGAACAGCACTGCAAGAACATTTGCTTCTTCCTGCAGAATAATATATATTTCCAATAATCATTAAGCTAATAAAGATGTTAAATACCTTAAGCTCTATTCCACCAGTATGCCTCAACAGAGTTTCATTCAACTCACTTGTGACATTTATTCCTGATCCTTCAGCACGTTTCCTCTCCATACATAAGATGTAACCTAAACTGTTCATTGTTATTTTTTCTACATCACCATATGTGTAAAAAATACTTTGCAAAAAGATGAAACAGATGTTGATATAAAATGAAGGTAAAGTGGTGGATAAGATAGACAGGTCTGTAAACAGATGAGAAGAATGCTTGCAAACTTTGAAAAGATGTAAATGCTTCAGCTTGTAGGTGCTCCCCACAATTTCCTTGGTTATATACATACTGCATTTAAAGCATTGTGTTAGCTAGGGATTTTGCCTGAATTTTTTTCTTAGTTTCTAAATTAACTAACAATATAGCATGTATCAAGATAAATGAACTGATTCATGCCTTTGAAACTTCTTTTGATGCCTGCTTCAAGCATAAAGACCTCACTTCGAATATTTAAAATATTACAAACCCTATTTCATCAATACAGATCCAAGTTTAACTGAATTTAGTCATCAACATACCAAAAATCAGAAAAATACCTACACTGATACAAGTAAAAAGATTTAGGAACAGGAAATATCACTGGAGTTTCCACAGAAACTTCTGCAAATCCATTCTTGAACCTCTGTTATTTGGAATAACAGTTGGGAAAATAGAAGGGGCACAATTTATGTTGTTGCTCAGTCACTTTCATTTTACGACACATTTTTTGTTTTCCTCAGATTGGTCAACATTCTGTAATGAGAAATACATGTGTTCTGACACAGAGTAGTGGGAAAGCTGCTTACTTTGGCAAAAAAACGTTTAAAACTGTCTCAAGAGGTAATTCTATATCCATTTATATCAAAATATATGCCATAATTACAAAAACATAAAAAAATATGGTGAAACTATCATAAATAAATGGATATTGAAATAACTGCAAAAGTAATATCAAGAGTCTTTTAAGATGAATATCTTCAGAAGTAAACACATGCTTCATCACTTCCAAAGCAGCGATTTCAAAAAATACAGTAACATAATAATAAGTACAACTTCCTTAAATTCCTATAGAGGTCCAAGTTTTTCCATCATCCTGATTTGCTATTAAACATAGTTTCATTGGGGCAACAATGCAAAAATTTTCACAACACAGCTCACCAGTGGAAGATATCTTACCATTCCTCGGTCACCTGTTCTTTTTTAATGTGCCCCTATATGCTGCACAAATTTACCACGCCAGTCATCTCTTTTCTTAGGTATTTTCCATGATCAAAGACTAATTCAGATTTAAAACAATGAAAATTTCAAAAAGCTTACATTTTAAAAATAACTCAAATAAGTAAAATTTATTTTTGATAAATATTTTGGTTATTTATTAAATATAATAAATGGAACACTATATCCAAGATGAAAATTTGGCAGGGTTTGAAATAGAAAGCTAATCTTATAATCATTTAAAATACAAAATTAAAATGCTCTCGGTCAAAACCAGTATTGGTTCTTTTAGCTCACTAACCAGAAATATTAGGAAAAACCATCAGCAATACAAAACAGTATCTTGGCTTCGTTGCAAATATGCTACATTGCAGTAACTTCCCAAATGACTTGGCATATAATAGAAGACATGCAGAAATCATTAACAGCATTTCTTCAGGAAGATGACCCTAAAAAATGACATAAAAGCCACATCCAAACAGAACAGAAGGTAACATTCAAAGCCACACCCACCTGTGTGCTGTAAAACACCATGATATCCCTTGGGACTCTTGACCATAAGGCTACGTTACACATTCTCTAGAAATAGTAGTTGTTGTTGTACTTGTATTTGTAGTAATAGTAGTAATAGAAGGAAGTGTGGAACTTTTTGGTTGAGTTTTTGTTAATATGGGGCAATCATAAAAACAACAAAGCCAAACAGTCTGCAGTTTTTGTCTGGGTATTGATGTACCAACGAAAAATTCCCAATCTTAGCTTTCTAACCATGCCAGACCTGAAATTACTTTGATTTACTTATTACTAAATATGTTTTAATATTAGCTGGAAGTGAAAAAGAATTATAATTAGATACTCTGATGTTATCTTTTTGAGCAATCCAAATTATTTAGTTCTGATACTAGATGCGAAACAGGACATTTGAAATGATTTCATCTTGTTTATGCTGTTGGGATATAAGATCTGCTCATACAAAAAATGGTAACAGATTGCACACTTTTTCTATTTTCTTCATAATTTTATGTTGGCACCTCCATGAAATATGACACAATAATTAATTATCTTCCAGGATAAAATAAGAGCACAAGGTTTCTACACTGAATGCACATGCAAAAATACAGTTATAATACCAGCAACAGAATTCTAGCAAAACATTCAGCATTAAATAATGAAATAAACTTCAAAATTGTGTCATAAATGTATTTTAAATTATTACTTGCCAGCATAAAAAGATACAAGCTTTATTACGAAAGCTGTTACATTATTGTGCTGCTATGTATATTGACACAGTATAATTTTATCATTAACAATACTAAGCCAAAATTTAATTTTATAACATCAATTCTTATTGGCAAGAGTCTCCAAATTCTACTGCAGTACAAATTCTAGCATGTGACATCCATTCAGTGAATACTCTATCATTACTGTTCCTTTTCATCCTTTCTGTGTGCAAAACTTCATGGATGTTTATAAAACTATACAGACAAGGCATGATGGAAACAAGAAAATGTCAAATATTTGTTTCTGATGTGACACCCAGCTCTTCATGCCAGAAACAATTTTCTTCAGAGCTGCTGAAACAACGTATTACAGTCAAATAATGTCTCTGGTAAATGCTTAATAGCTACTGAAGCGTTTCTTTGTGATCCACTTCTGGTTCACTTGTGGAAGAACTGCTATATTTATCATTTCAGGACTTGTCTAGCAGTACCCTGTAAAATAAAATGGCCATTTCCACAGGCCTGAAAGGAGAGAATAAGAATTTCTCTAATACAAAATGACGGAATAAGCGGACCTCAATGGATTCTCATTTCTTTGTTTGGTTGGGTTTTTCTAACCCAAGAAATAATAACGTCCTTTACACAATTATGGTATCCCCTTCAAAATCTTTAGTTGGGCTAATTGTGAATATCTTTGACCATTCCTCTAAGTTTCTGTCTCTGAACTCTAGCAAACTTTTGGTGTGAGTAATATTTTGAGTAAATAAGTTCTAGAGGGTAATTACAAACTGCCTTCCATCATTTTTAAACATAAGGACTATATCCTTAAATGCCTTATTTACTGTTCCTACAATTCAGATTTTCACCAAGATCATTTAGAACACGATTAAATCCGAAGATCTTAGACTTTTCCACTGAATAGTTCTGCATCAGATTCTGGAATCAGAGCAATGGTTACTAGTCTGTAATAAGCCAAAATACTTGAAGGTGCAAGTGTAAGAGCTGTTCCTAACTTACCAGTGGAAAAAAAAAAGGACCTTATTCTCCATGTTCTCATTGTAGTTTGTGACAGTGGGGTGAGTCTATTGATGCGAGTAATTTAGTCCCTGATTTGCATTACTGGAAAGGAAAAAAAGAACAAGCTGTCTGGAACCTGTTTAAAATTACTTTTCCTTACATTATCATATGAAACCAGCAAATGCATGGGAAGGTGTCGGTGGGGGAGGGGGGGTGGGGAGTGGGAGGGGCGGGACGGACACATGGATGGGACACTAATGGAAAAATTTGGAAGATCAAGAAATATTTTCCTTTAATAAGAAACATTGAGTTGGTTCTTATTTCACTAGTTCACTTACTGGCACAGGAAAGTTACACCAGTGAAGGTAGTGTGAGTCTTGACAAAACCTAGTGATGACCATGAGGGATGACTCAACTATGTTGTTAGCTTTCAGTACAAGGTCTGTTGCTATTTCCACTGTACATCAGGGAAAACAGTAGAGTAGTTGAGGCTAAAAATTATGATTTTAAAAAGATCTGAAGGAAATAGATACATTTATTCCATTTTATGTAGAGTCATAGAATCACAGAATCATTTAGGGTGGAAAAGACCCTTAAGGTCATCGAGTCCAACTGTTAATGCATCAGAATGCATACACGTTCGTGCAAATCACACACTGAAGAAAAGCCAACCTGAAATGTTTCTATTGTGGAAGAAAAGTTACTGAACAATGACAGTGGAATAGTATCTACTCAGAGATACCTAGATGTATTTTCAACGATGAAGACAGAAAATCCTTTATGTAAAAAATTACAGTGATAACAGTGTACCTGTTATTGCATATGTCTGTTTCATATGAAGCTTCTTTATATGAAGATTCAGTTTACTAGCAAGAGGTGGCTTTGGCACAAACATGGGTAATTTTTCAAAGATGCACTGTCAACTATCTCCTGCATGAATTCTGTATCTAATTAATTTTGTATTAGAATTCTTCCTATGTAAATCTCACACAATAACTACTTAAAACACCCCAAAACTCAAACAGATGACAGTATATTGGTATTTAATCTAAAATGTCAATTGATATAAGCAAGGAATCAAGCTATTGGGAGTTTCCAGCAAAAAATGATTCTTCATTCTAGCAGTAGTGTTGGTCTGAAGTTTTTCCGTGTTCATTTATAAGTAGATGTTATCCTTTGCAGGAAGGAAACAAAGAAGGTTAGTGTATAGGTGTAATTTAGCATACTCTTACAACTTGCTCCCCTGTAATTCCCTGGGTTTGTTTATTGCATGTCTGCATTTGTTATTTCCTCTCCCTCTTCCTCCTGCTGCTGATGCTGAAGTTAACAGAACAGAGACCAGTTTTCAGTCCCAGTAGTGAACCAATCTTTGCCATATGCCTCTGTTTAAAATTTAAAGTGAATAGACAATCTCTGCCTGGCTAAATTAAGGGCCTCAGTATTCTTTTTTCTAGTGCTCTTTACTTTTTCTAACCTATTTTTTTTCTACTAGATCAGCCATAGCCAAATTATACAGAATATAACACAGAAATATCCCTCGAACAAAACCAAAAATGAATTTTTCTAGAAACGCTCTTAGTTTTCTGTGTTCATGTGGCAATCACTTATCCTTTTCATTTAAATAGCTCTTCTGAACAGCTTTCCATGAAGCCTATCAGCATTAACGCATCACACAAAGGAAGTGTTACACTTGTGGAAGCATGAAAGCAGAGGGGTGAAGGGGTGCATGTGATAAATTCACTTTCCAGTCATACAATGCAATATGTGTCCAAACTACATTGTTTGCTCTGTGTCAGCTCCCTACACGGGCTCACAAAAAGAGCGGTGAATGAAAGGCATAGTGCCATGCAGTGCACCTGTTTGGACAATATAGCTCTATACCATACTCCATTGAGGGCTGTATGGCTTTTAGATGTTAAGTCAAAGTTGGAGAATGTTTCCTTTGTGTTTATACAGGCACTCCACAACCTATCCAGGCTCATAAAATAACAGGAGTAATCATAATATTATGCTTTTCTGGTACAACATCCTTGATTGCAGAATTTTAAACATTGCGTTTAAAGAAAAGTTCTCCATTCTACTGCCTTACAACAATCACACCTGTTTCTATACTCTTTGCAATTGAAGTTTTCATCACCACTTGAGAACATGGATACTATTTGACCTTCCCTGAACCATCTTATTTACTTACTTCTGACCTGGAATCCATGATGATTTTCAACTCTACTAATCTAGTTTTTCACACAGGTGTTTCTCATTGCATTTCCATTTAAGAATATCAGCAGTGCTTTAGTAACATTGACTTTGTTCAGTGAAACAGTTTGTGACAGCTCATGCACAGAATTTTTATCTCTTTACATAAAACCCCATCAGTGGTGCCTGCTCACAAGCACACCTGGAAAAGCATATGTTTTTGATCTTTAAGTATATCTAGGCAAGCCAAATGAAAGGAAAGGATAAGCTTGGATTTATGAGATATAGCTATGCACATCCAGACCACAAGAAGCTGTGTTTGGAACTTTCAAAAAGTATTTACTTTTTGAAATGTTATTAGTGATTATAAATAAGGAAAAAAGAGCCTACCAATGACATTTTTTTAAAAGAAGTATGAAAATAAAGTTCAACATTAAAATTTCTCCCTGCTATGTTAATGAGCATTTTAGAAAAACTGATCCTAGACGTTATTTCAAGTGCTTTTGTTGAAAATTTTCTGGAATAATATATTATACAGAGAGCCACCAACAGAAAAAAAAAAACGTGCAAACTTCAAAGCTTATAGCTAAATTGTTTTTTTCCACCATGTAATTTTAGAGTTTAACATAAATTGAGTTTTTCCACATTACTAAGTGTGGTGACTAGTTCAATCCAAGAAAGTGGAATCAAGGAGATTTCAAAGCAAATGTAATAGGCAGTTTCCAGATTACTTCCAAGTCTTGCCAGGTTTTTCAATAACAACAAAAAGAGAGGACTCTTTCCCGTTGGAGATCCCTTTTTTAGAGGTTTTTGTCCTTAACCAGAAGTTATTGTTATAATTTCCAGAATGATAAGCCAGCTGTCATGCAGTAACCCATATAAAGTGAATGGATGGATTAAAAAACTATGTCTAAAATTAAGCTGCATTTTTTTCAGATAACAGTGATTAGCAGAAGCTAGGCCTATGCTAACCACTTGAAATTTTCAGGGGTTTAGAGATTTCCAGCTCAAAACACAGATTTAAACCTATTCCTATAATTTTTGTGTTACAACAAATCAACAACCAGTTGACAGCCTATTCACCAGTTCAAATTCAAATTTTCCTGAAAGCGTTTGAGATTATGAAGGTTAAGGAGACTTCAAAGTACAAGAGGGTTAAACTTGAAGTCAACAGCTGGTAAGCCTGAAGTTCATTGAGAAAACTTATTTTGCTGTTTCTGAATCTGAACCCTAACTCTAATTCTGCCTGAAATCATACAGCATGTTTAAAGATAATGAGACGATACTGTACTGTTTTTGCATGGCTATCGACAGATTCTAAAACCCTCATGCAAGCAGTATTTCAATATCTTAAAATATTTCACCTGTCTGTAATTAGCACCATCTCTCATTGGGATTTTAAACATCCTTTCTTCCACAACTCTTGAAAAGACTTTGGTATGAAATTGAGATCAGACTATAATTTGGAGGTCTTACCTCCAATAAAGTCAAATCACTCAAATAATAACTTTCACTGCTATAATGGGGTTTTTTGTCCAAACATTTCAAAGTGCTTTACAAGCCCTAATGAGTTAAGGATTACGAGACTTGATAAAGTAACCTCACTCCACAAAAAAAGGAATAAAGGCTGTAGATAAGTACACTAGACCCTTACAGTAAGTCAGAGCCATAAGGATAAAACAGAAACTAGAAATTTCCATATTTCAGTCCTCTTATTTTCAGAAAATAAACCCTTTCCATCTCTTTCTCTTCTATCATATCTTGCTTTTTCATGTCACAAGTACTGAAGACCATTGCACGATCTGTGTATGAGGGCCCATCTTTTAGAGAGACAGATACCAAATCCTGCGTTATATTACTGGCAGAACTTACTAAAATAGCTCTTCTTACTAATACAAAAAAACCCCCAAACAGTCAATTTTAAAAGCAATTTCCTGTACATGAAAGGACAGTTTAGCTTATGCTGTCACTTTTTGATGGCATGCAGGCTGTTTGAAGATCCAGCCCAATGAAAAATACACTGCTTTCAGAGTCAAAAAGGCTACTGATGGCAGAAAGCTACCATTTTGGAAACTATCATCTTCGCATCTTTCTAAAGTTTTAGGAGCTCTATCTTCTAACTACAAAAGGCACCTTACAGAAACACAACACAATGTTTCTTCCACTTTACAAACACCAATAAACCTTGGTAAAGGAAAATCAAAATTTAAGTTCCTACAGTTCTACCACAAAAATACAAGTGGAGAAAACAAATACAGGAAATTAATTTGGATTAGTCAGATTTTACAACTGCATGTTTTCTAGCATGCCATATACTTCCCCAGTTGACTTCAATGAAAATATGAAGAGTGCCCTTGAGAAAATGAGATCCAAAGAGTACACTACTTACATACAGAACCTTAGGAATAATTTTTTATTGCTTTAAAAATACATCTGTCAGTCATGTATTTAATATTTGAGGCAATATCCTATAGCATATTAAAGTCAGAAAACACAAAAGTTTATCAAAATCCATAGGTTTCTTCATACCAGTGCTGTGCAACACAGGTAAGACCGAATAAGAACAGTGGAGAATCCATTTTGCATCACAACACGTATCCACAAAGCGTTGTCTAATATCTTCTTTTCCCTTGGTTTAAAAAAAGCAATTGTATTCATTAGCAGCTTTTCACTTAGTACGGCTTGTGTGTATTACACTCAAACAGTCAGCTGTCACATGAAATGATGGGAGCTGACAGTTTGGAATTTTCAAGGTTTGACTCCTTTTGAATGTACTAAATGAACAAGAGCTGCCTAATTTTGGTTGAACTGAACCCAACAAAAAGCCCCTCCAAGTATGCAAGATTTTATTCTACTTTTTCAAGCTTAATACGCACAGTGAATATTCAGTGCTTTTCAGCTAGATACTCAGTTAATTCTATGACTAAGAAAGATTTCATTAGGTAGGCTTCAGGCAACAGTGAACTACAAATGGAATTCCTTCCTTATTTTCTGAAACTCACAGTTTATGATCCATATCCAATGATGAATGGTCTATAAACTCTCTTATGGTCTTTAATTGCATAAACTTTACATTATAGTCTTACATTAACTTGTGAACATTTTTGCTACAAGGTGTAGAAAAAACAGTAAAAACTTAAGTTCCTCCAGCTCTTACACAAATAGAATATGTAAGTCTTCAGTGTAACTTGTTCATTACTTATGTTCTTTGTTTAAATTTGCACAGTGAATATTTAAGAAACTTTTCTATAACGGCAGAGAAATAAGGTTTTATTTTTTAATTAAAAAAAAAAAATCTAGTAATCACTGCTCAATTGCCTAAGCTCACGCTGCCTAGTTAGCACTTTCTATGTTGCATCTCAACGTGAATTGTTCCTAACCCTGTCAAACTCTTTTATCTCATAGCTGTTGCGTATATTGGTGTAGTAATAAATGGCTTCCTATACCCTAAGTGCTGTATGTGTGCAAGCAGTGCACTCCTCCACTGGATTCTGCTGACATTTTGATTTGGTTTAGAAAGCACTAAATAAATAAGCAATAAAAGTTGACATAATGTATTTGATCAGTATTATACAGAAAAAGCCTCAGGTAGATTGCCTATATTTCCCCTCCATGAAGATAAAACACAAACATCTAGAATTAAATTTTTAGTGGCAATTTATATGAAAACAAAAAAAAAGAGTTCTCAACCTAGGTTATTATCAGGGATGCAGGCTCAGTCTTGTAAAGTGACTTGGGTTTTGCCCCTAAATTACTGTCCATTAGCATAGCAAGTAGTTGAATCAAGTGCTATACATTGCAGACATCTCCTAGTGTAAGGAATACTGATAGTCCTGCTTCAATGCTCAAATCAACCACTAAGCAAGGAGGGAATGTTAGGAAAACCTGAAAATACGTTATTTCAAAACTGATGTTCCTGAAGTGGCTACATTTGGTGCTGGTGGTTCTTTGTGACTGGATATTGTAGAAAGTGAAAACCTGTTGAGATAATTTTATATTCTTATGTTTTTAAATTTGTTAGACAAAGAAGACTGAATTCCATTTCAGCCCTAGTCTTTTAAACGATTGAAACACACTGAGTAGACTTAAAACAAATGCATTATGTTATAGAAACAAATACATACAAATGCATTGAACTAACTTTTAATTAAGAATGTTCGTTAAAATTACATGTAATTAATGCAATTAACATTATTTGTAATTAGGTTCCTCATATATATCGTAATTTTTCCTAATTCTATAAAAGCCCGTTCACCACAACACTAAGTTCTGTGTAAAACTAAGTCAGGAATACTTGTTAGTTTTGTAGCTTAATCAAGTAATCTGTATTTTTAGCCTGTTCTTCTCCACCAAAGCTAAAATTTTTTTTTTTAAATCAAATAGAAGAAGAGCATGAATATATTATACTATATCTTTTAGCTTATTAAATAAATTCTACTTAGCATTTTTATTGGGAAAATGTAAGTATATGTAAACATTTATTGTCATAACACATTTTTGTTTTCTTCATTTGGTCCAATCTAAGCAGAAGTGATTTTCAAAATATACTATTATAATTGTCCCTCTTTCTCATATCCATGATAAACTGTTAGTGGAGGTTATACAAAAATAGTGCCTTCAGTCATGGAGTGGGTAAGATCTGGCTTCTCCAGATATGCCACTATTTGTCTCTCCGCCCACTGTGTAGCTCTTAGTGATCACCAAGTTGATCATGAGCCAGCAACGCTCCCTTGCAGCAAAGAGGGCTAACAGCATCCTGGACTGCATTAGGAAGAACTTCACCAGCAGGTCAAAGGACATGATCTTTCCCCTCTACTCAGCATTGGTAAGATTGCATCTGGAGTGCTGTGTAAAAGAGAGACATGGATTTACTGATGCAAGTCCAGCTAAGGGCCACAAAGGTGATCAAAGGCCTAGACAATGTGTCTTGGAGTGGCTGAGAGAGCTGGGACTGTTTAGACTGGAGAAGAGAAGACTTGGGGGAATCTTATTAATGTGTACAAATATCTGGGAGGGAATACAGAAGTGGGAATCAGACTCTTCTCAGTGGTGCCCAGCAACAAGGTAAGAGGCAATGGGCACAAGCACAGAAAATTCTATTTAAAAGTAAGAAAAATATTTTTTACTGTGAGAATGATCAAACACTGAAATCAGTTGCCCAGAGAATTTATGGAGCCCCCATGCTTGAAGATGTCCCAATCCAACTGGACATAGCTCTCAGCAGCCTGCTCTGGGGACTCTGCTTTGAGCAGGAGCATAGACTAGATGGTCTCCAGAGGTTCCTTCCATACTCAGTGGTTCTGCGTGATGCTGCCAGAGCAGACTGGACAAAGCAAGAAGCAGGGAAAATTTATAAATCAGGGCTCGTGTGGAGGCTACCTCTTGATTTTAAGATCCGGACACATTAATGGTAGCAGACTAGTCACCCTATCCTGAAACCAAAAAAATAGAAAAACATAATATTACAAGATAACTGCTTATTTGTGGTAGTGGTCAACAAAAAGTTTTATTCTAAGTGTCAGACTTGCCAAGGCTTTTACCTTCTTCACAGCGTTAATAAAACAGAAGCTACTGCTGGACAGGTAAACTGTTTAATACATGTAAATTCAACAGAAGGACATATGCATATAGTCAGATATCTTTGGGCAGAAAATAGTGGTATATGAACCGGTATAGAGCACGTGTTTTGGGAAGGGAGGAGAAAAAGTTTGAAGACAACAAGCCTTAGTCTTCTGAAACTACTGAAACTATCGTTACATGAAGCAAGACTTCATATAAATCCTCTGTATCCATCTGCATAATATATGAGAATTCCCCTATACCTAGGCAGTAGAAACAGTTTATTCCTAATTATATCGTAACTGTTATTAATAAAGATGAGGTTTATAGTGTGATCCCATACCAGGTTTTCTTTTCATACTTATCCTGTATAACCAAGCCAAAACATGATCTGACATTTTGTAAGATGGTGTTGCAGTAATTTTTTCAGTATAAATAAAACATACAGCAATTCATAATAGATGGGGCATGAGGATTTTGTTATTTTGAAAAGTTTATATTTTGACGGTTGAGAAATAACGTGGGAGTATATAAGCAGGATGCAGATGACTCGATCAATTAAGGAATATTTTAAAATGTACATATGTAATCTTGATTATATGAGAGTATATTAATAATTTATTCTTACATTTTAAAGTTTATTAATGATGATCAGAAGTCCTTAAAATGAAGTTCTACAACGTAACATTTGCATGGATCACCAGCTCCAAGGCAAAGGGTCACTTGCCCCTCTAAGGGAGGATGAAATCTGTCTCCATGTTTCCAATTGGCCTTGAATAACAGAGAGAAAACGTAGGACTGAAAATGATTTGTTGTTGGCTTAAGCAGCCATGATGCTTATGGCTGATTATTTCTGCTCCTCATGCTATGTTAGGGTAATTGTTGAATAGTTTAAAGTTTTGTAGATCAACTTAATGGTATCAAGAAAGGAACTGTGTGAATTTTTGTGATGTTATTTGTTTTGCTCAACTGTATTGAAAAAAACAACACAAACTACAGATACTCAAATTAAATAGAAGCATCTAATTCTGAGCAATGGCTGCTGGGAATATTTTCTTTCATGTTTTGTAGCTCTGCCTATTCTGATTACCAGCATATCTTTAATTCCACATACCTTACAAATGATGGAGTTCATATCAAATAGATTCTCGACTCAAGTTATTCCAAGTTTTACAGTAATTTTGCAAAAGAATATGTTATGTAAACTTTTACAAACCCCCAAAATATCCTTAATTTTGGTCACAGTCTTCCAGTATACTGTGCTTTTATGGGTATTAAGCCAATCAAATAAATAATCTCCACCTCAAAAAAACTTTTCAGTATCATCTATCATAATATTATTAAGCATGACAATAAACCCATGTTTATGTGGAGTATTATTTGAAGTAAACATGCCTCAGTATTGCACAGAAGACCATTGTGTTACACTAAAAATTTAACTCTCATGTTGCATTAGAAAACTTCAAAGTTTTGGTTAGCTCCAATATAATTTCAATCTTTTCAGCACATTAATCAATTGTTCTTTGCAACTCTGACTTAATCTACACCTAGAGGATCACACACTCCGTTATTAGGACTGCTTATTGATTCTCTTATTAAATTTCTGCCAGTAAAAGTGTTTTTAAAGAATTGTATACATGAATGTATGCATTTTAACCATTGTTGATTTCTATTTTCAGTATTTAGTAAAACAGATGGAGGTGGCTTGCTTGCTAAATGTTTTAGTTAATCATTTTCTGTAATTAAATGATCTCTGATGATTCAGGAAATGAAGATGTGTAATAAACTTAAGGAAATTGAACAGTCAATAACTGGAATAGATGACAGTAGTTAACTACTGTATGGGGAGTTAGAAATTCCCATGCACTATCTAATAGTATGCCTCTCCAGCCTCTGTCTCTTCTAATATAGTGAGCATCTACAAAGTGTTGAGGATGAATAGGTCCAAAAAAACCAGCTGTATTTTGGGCCTCTCTTGTCCATGGTAGGCTAAAGCAGATTTAGGATGCAACTATAATTGTAGCATTTCTTTCTGCCACTATCAGCCTTTGCATACACTATTTATAAACATAGGTCATGAGGGGCTTTACTAGGAACATTCCCATCCTAAATTACTGTCACCATCCACATCCGTCCCCCAGAAAAGAGGGCTACTGGAGTGCTGTCCTGCAGGATTTCCTGTAGACCATGTATAGTATGGAAGGAATTGGAAGAAGATGAAAGAATAACATCAATGGAACACAAAGCAAGTACTCTGGGTCTCCCAGGCATTTCCACAAAATGTCATCAACCCAGCAAATGTAAATGGTTGGAAGGAACATGCTTTAGTTGAGGAGCTATTTAGGAATAAATTGTCAAACAATTTCTTATACATCCTATTCCTGACTTCAGCCTGGGACTGAACCCATTTTTTCATGATTTCTACTTTGGAAAATAACAATACAAATCTGAACAGGCACTTGTGTTCACATGTTCTTCATGCTACTGACTCCTCAGTGTTTTGTGCAGTTGTTTGACATTAAAACAAA
Organism: Chroicocephalus ridibundus; assembly: GCF_963924245.1. Taxonomy (NCBI): domain Eukaryota; kingdom Metazoa; phylum Chordata; class Aves; order Charadriiformes; family Laridae; genus Chroicocephalus; species Chroicocephalus ridibundus. Next base: position 37,085,970 of record NC_086287.1, read on the forward strand.
CAATCTCATTCCTAATATAATGTATTTGTGGTAGGACTAATACTAAGCTTTCCATTCTAACTTTGCAGTATTAAGCAAGGCTTATGAAAGCCATCTCAGATTGATTTCTCTAAATTTTAAAATTCCAATATTCTCTAGACAATATTGCCTTTACCAATTCTTTCATTCCTTTCTGCCTTAATAATACCTACCTATTAAAGAAGATAAAAAGAAAACAGATTAAATTGTAATTTTTAACAATGTCAAAAATTGCCATTCTTGCGAGTAATATTTACTATACAAAGCTGAAAGAAATGTGAACAAACTAAATAAATGCATTCCTGGTAATAAACAGAAGAACAGGTATATGAACTTCACTGCTGTCTTTTCCATAGCTAAATTCTCTTGATTAAGTAACCCTTTGTATAAAGAAATTGTTTATTTAATGATTATGCATGTCTAAAAGACACAGCTACACTGAGTCAAGGATTTCAGAGTTCTTGAATAATACAGAAACCTTCCTAGAGCTCAGAAGATACCATCCTGAATATCATTCAGTTCTGACAGGTTACACGCTCAGAGGAGGCACAACATGAACCCACTAGCCAGTTGTAAAATCGCCAGAGGTGTACCTTCCACAGGAAAGTGCCAATTCATGAAATAACAGTCATTGTTAAGATCTAGACAGCATGTCTCAAGACCTCTCAAAATAATAACAATATAGATGTTTTGTTTTGTAGGACAATTTCTTGTGGAAACATGGAAATGTAAGAAATGTGGAAATGCAAGAAATTTCAGTGTTTCAAAACCGACTTTGATCTAGTTGAACACTGAAACACATCTTGAAACATTGAAATTTTTTTTACAATTCCATATTTCAAATACCCTTATTAGGTAGAAGAATAACCAAGAGTCATAACTCCACCCCAATACTCTCTTTCCCCCTTTATCCATCAAAATATTTTTGGAGAATACATTCTGTATATACACTGCTTCTGAAGAAAGGCCATTACTCTATGGCGAGCTAATGCATGGGTGTTTAATCTGGCCTTATAAACAATAAATTCCTTTCAACAGTTATACATTTTTGTTATAAATATATTTCTGACAAAATTTTTGTACCACTTTTCTTAAGCAGCGCAGTGTAACTACTAACACGAACATACAGGCTGCAGCCTCCTTAGTTTCTACGGTTAGACCTGAAAAGATCTGGGAGTAATTTGGGTTCATTTTGGATATCCTGTTAAGGGATTAGAAATGTATAAACTCCCCAGTTGCCTTGCTGCTTTTATGTGCTCTTCATAAAAGGTTTCAAAACTAGTAGAATAGTATATTTGTTATTTCTGGCTCCATTAAACACAATAGTAATTAACATTAGCTATTTAACTCTTATAAAGCATGCAAACCACAATATGCTTATGATGTACGGCACTTTAAACATATGCTTACAGTTATACAATGCCACCTAATCACCTGCATGAGAGCACTGGCACAGAATGCCAAGATTATATCGCCATGCTTCCAAATCACCCCTCAGTTGTTTAAAGTTGCGTACTCCTCTAGCAAATATTGTGATTTGAAAACTCTTCAAGTATTACATTGCGTAAAGAAACATTTTCAAGAAACGGAGATGGATTCTGGGTGAACAATTTGTGCCTAGAACAGGTTGTAAATATAAAATAAAGTTATTTTACAAAGGATACAAAAAGTAACCAAAAGTGAGTGCCCAATTGGCACATTCACTTTCCAGTTTTATTTCTATATAAAAAGCTGCAATTAATTACAAACCAGTTTTTATGCAGTTTTTGCTTTCTTTAAATGTGGAGTGAATTCTCCCCATAAACTAATGAACTGAAGTGAAGCCAAATAGAGACCAGCTGGCTGAATTGCTAAGTAATTTTATCCACATGATTGACTTTATGATCCTTTCACTACAGTAACTAGTCTTTATTCTCACAATCAGCATCAACCATAATTCCAAGAAGCAAAGATGATTAAAAATCTAGAGAATAGAGAGGAGAGGTTTGTTTGATGTGGTACAGTGCATTCTTGCACACACTTCTTCTGTATAATAGGTGCTGAATTACAGGTCTTTATAGCCTCCAAAGTAGCACAGTGAATAGCTGCCTCAAAGACATAATAAGCAACCAATGCCTAAATAATCATTACAGATACTCCATTAACAGCATCTAACTGTGTGGCTTTTAACCATACAAATTGTTTTTTGACAGCTTGTAACCTTTCCAAACAGTTTCCTTTGGGCATTACACCACATTCAGATCTAATTTTAACTTTTGCTTTGTCTATAATTTATTACTTTCTTTGGAGACACATAATGTATTTCAGTGGAATGGATAAATTCAAACAAAAGATAAAGAAAAAAATCAATTGCTGTTTTAATCTATGAAATCCTTGGTCTCTAGGAGATAACTAAAATCTGATGAAACATAACAGGGGAAAAAAGGCTAAATGGCCTAGAATTCCTGAGGGTATCTGTTTTACAACAAGCAATATTTTTTTTCCTCAAATTATTTAAAATAGGGCATAACCAACTGAAAAAAGAATAAAAGTAAAAACATATATAAATAAAATATAAATCCTTTAAGGCTGTTCCACAGACTTTACATAACATAATAAATAACATGTTATAAAAGAGTTTAATGATGTATTGCAATGGGATAAAGAGCTAAGAAAGATGTACAGTAGTATCTTTTTTCCAAAGAGAGCCCATAATTACAAATCAGTAAAGATACATGACTTATGAAGAGCTAGAGGGCAAGCATGTTTTTCAGAAACCAGCGGAAATGTGTGAAATTAATGTGGGGAATGATGTAACAGTATTAGGTGATCCGTATTGGCTGTCACGGCCATTATCTCACTTCTGGGGAAACCATTTCCAGGAATAATGTCCAGTAAATCAACACGTAGTAGTGATCAGCATAGGAATACCGTAATTCTGGCAGTCAAAATGTATCATTTCTTTCAAGACATTCAACTATTTTTCAGCAGATTCAAGAACTTTTCCCAAAGCTTTCAAGGCTATGTAACAGGTAAACATGTGTGTCCAATAGATGGAAAAGTAAACACTGTAAGCATTTGAAACAACGTAAGCATTCACTGCTCACAAAGGTTCCTGTTCTTCACAGATGTTACTCAGTGGCCAGTCACACCAAAATTAACCATCATCGTTGAAAGAAGTACAAATCAGATGGGAACAAAAATCTTACACTTAGAATCAACTGAACAATTTCTTTCCCATCTCCTGAATCTTAAAAAGGGTCACTAAATTTAGTACAGTTTTCATAAATGACAGGGAAGGCAGAGTAAATCTTTAAATAAAATGTGGAAATATCCCTTTCAGTATGAATCTAATTCATCATGCTATAGTCAGTGAAGGAACATCAGCATAAAATTAGAATAAGGCAGTTATGAATCAAGCAGATTCATGGCTAACTTGCATCTTACAACTGAGTTATACCACAGCTTGTATACCTAAGTAGCTGAAGAAATAATGGCATATTCCTTGGTTAGATATAAGATAATCAATAAGCAGATTTTCAGAATAAATGTTGATAGGGAAAAGAAGTGCCAATAGAATATATGATTAGAAAGGGCTAATGAAAGTGTGAGATATAAAGACCTAGAAAAATGAGAAAATCTCAGGTATTCTGTCATTTTCTGAGCAGCATACAGTGTTTTGCTAATGTTCCAGTCCTTCGTGTTGGGTTTTTGGGGGGTTTTTTTGTGAGTTGTTTTTTTTTTTAATTTGTTATCAAGAACACTCCTTGCAAATTAAGGTGTTGAAAGTAGAAACACCATAGTCAGACTATCCTGACACTTTCTTAAAGATGCCAACTTCTACTTTTGCTTAATTAATAGATATTTAATATCTCAACATTCTTATTACACGGCTACTGCAAGTATCATGGGCCAAACAGTAAACTGAGTTCTCTCTAATTTGATCAGTGTCAACCTGATGAAAATAATAAAAACATCCCTGTCTTAGGCATCTTACACCTTGGAGAGGGGGCAGGAATCAGTAAAGTCTGACCTATTTCTTTTCATAAGACAGTTCTAATGAAGGGACCAGTTCTAATTGACTTGTGTGCCAATTTGGAGTACCATATTTTATACCATTCATTACTATCTCCAACAGTAGTTAAGGACAATTGCACAGTTCTCAATATAACACAATTATTCTCTCTCAAATGTTTCTTCTTCTAGTCCTTTCCCAGACTTTCAACTTCATCATGGAAGCACACCTAACTGCGTGAATATTTATCCCAAAGTATACTGCAGTGACATAATCTGGCTGAGATGCAACAGAGTTGAAAAAAAAAGTCGTCCCAGTCAACCAATATTCTAGCTGATCAGAATTAATAGAAAGCAGTGTTCTGAGATACTACAATATGAAAGGATTGCATTTGTGTTACATCAAGAAATGACATGAAATGAATGAAATTAGGAAATTCTAAGTGTGCCCTTAGTTTACTACTACTGTCTTCCTCTGGTGTGGGTACAATTAGCTGATTTTCTTCAATAAAGAAGGGCCAATCTGTTGATAGTTATCCAGTCAGATGTTATGAGGACAGTCAAAATTATGTTATCCATATATTCTGGCAACAGTTTAAAAAATATTAGCTTTCCCAATTATGCTGTAAGTGTATCCCTTCAAGTTGTACTGAATTATTTAAGCCCATTCTTTTCTATTCTTACTACCTCCTTTAGGAGGTGAGGCCATATATACTGGCAAAGCACAACTAAATACAAATCAAAGAATCACAGAATCGAAGGGGTTGGAAGGAACCTTTGGAGATCACCCAGTCCAACCCCCCTGCCAAAGCAGGGTCACATAGAGCAGGTTGCACAGGATTGAGTCCAGGAGGGTTTTGAATATCCCCAGAGAACAAGACTCCAAACATCTCTGGGCAGCCTGTTCCTATGCTCTGGAACCCTGAAAGTAAAGAGGTTTATCCTAACATTGAGATGGAATTTCCTTTGTTCTAGCTTGTGCCCGTTGGTCCTTGTCCTGTTGCTGGGCTCCACTGAAAAGAGTCTGGCCCCAGATTCATATGTGTAGATATACACATATGTAAATAAGGCTGTGTAAAGATGTAAGAGGTTTTGACTGGATGATAGGATAACAGGAAAATTCAGATTGGAAGGGATATCAGTCCAACCTTGTGCTCAAAGCAAGGACCAGCTATGAGATCAGACCATATTACTCAGGGCTTTATTCAGTCAGGTCTTGAAAATTTTCAAGGAAGGAGACAACGTAACTGCCCTGTGCAACCTGCTACACTGCTTGACTGTCTTTGTGGTGAAAAAGTTTCTATTTATATCCAGCCTGAATCTTTCTTGATTCAACTTATGCCTGTTGTCTCTCATTCTTCCACCACGTACCACTGAAGAGCCTGGTTCATAGTCTTGATATCATTCCCATAGGTGCTGTCAGGCTGCTGCTGGGTCCCCCAAAGCCATCTCTTCTCCCAGCTGAAGAAGTCCAGGTCCCTGAGCTGCTCCTCACAGGAGAGGTGCTCCAGCCCCCAGCCATCTAGGTGACTCTCTGTTGAATTTGCCCCAGTTTACTAATGTCTTTCCTGTACAGGGGAGGGCGCGGGGGGGGGGGGGGGGGGGGGGGAGGGGGCGGTGTCCAGAACTGAACACAGGATCTAGATATGGTCCAACAAGTGCTCTGAGTAGAGGTGTATAACCACCTCCCTCAATCTCCTGGTGCTGCTCTTTAGAATACAGGCTTGGGTGCTGTTGGCTTTCTCTTCTCCCAGAGCATGCTATTATTTCATGCGCAGCTCACTGCTCACCCCCTGCCAATTACCCCAGGTCCTCTTCCGTAGAGCTGCTCCCCAGTCAGTCTGACCCTGCATTGCTGCAAGACTTTGCATTTGTCCTCATTGCTGTCAGTCCATTTCTTCAGTCTGCTTAGGTGCTTCATGATGGAAGGTTTCCCCTTGACTTTAATAACCAGTTCACCAGTTTAGGGACATCTGCAAACTTAGCGAGAGCATGCTTCATCTCCCGCATGTCAATGATAAAGATATTAAAGAGAATGGGTCCCAGTGTAGACCACTGAACTACTCCCCTTGTCACAGGCACCCAGGAAGACTACAGCCAAGAAACTAACACATATACAACCATCCTACCAGTATTTCAATCATTTAGTTGTTCACTCATTCAGACTGTAAAATCCTAATGTGGGTATAAGAATACAGTGAGAGACAGAATCAAAAGCCTTGCTAAATTAAAAGTTAATGACATTCACTTCTCTTCCCTCATCCAGAAATCTAGTCATTAGGGTCTGACTGGCCTGTAGCTCCTCAAGCTGGCCTTTTGGTCTTCTTTGAAGGTGGGTACAACATTTGTCTTCTTATTGCTGATTTCCCCTCAGTTGTCAGGGTCTTCCCTAGTTGACAGGAAACTCTCTAGATTTCCACAACTTTTCAAAGATGATAGAGAGTGGCCTTGCAAGGACAGCAGGCAGTTCTCTCAGCACCCTTAGATGCTGCCTCTCAGGTCCCATGGACTTGTAAGGGTCATGTTCTCCTAAGTAATTCCTGAGTCAATTGTCATACATCACTGGTAGTTCATCTCCTCCTAAACCTCCTTTAGTAAATATAGAAGTCTGGGAGACCTTGGTCATGAGGACTGAAGCAAAGAAGACTCTGAATAACTCAAGACTTTTCTGTGGTTGTTGTCACTGGATAACATGCCCCAGTCAGCAACAGGCCCAGGTTTTCCTTTTGTTACTTTTTGCTACGTTTAGCCTTTTACTACTAAAGCAGCAGTGCGTGTTGGTCCTTATCCATCCACAGCAATCATCAGGGCCTCCGCAGCGCAAAAATATCCCTTCTTCCTTCAAATATGCAATGGTTTGACAAACACTTATAAAAAAAAAAAATATTTTTCCTTGTATTGAGTAGCTTTGTGAAAGTATTGCCCAATGATAAACTACTTTTGAGATCGTGTATTGAAAGGAACTAACAGGCAGGAGCTGGCATGGTCTGGATTCAGCTCTGTACCTAAATCGAAATACTTTGATGGCAATGCTGGATCTCAGAATCATTGAAATACGGCTTAAAGAGATCTGAAAACAGCTAGAATACTGCTTGACCACAGTCCAATTATCTCCAAACCATTAAGTTTGTGTTTAATTAATTTTTTAAAATTTTACTGAGGAGGGTGCCTCCCCAATCTATTCCAATTGTTAGCCATCCTTACTATACAGAAGGGTTTTTTTATGTTTACTTAAATACAATTTTAGCCAGTAAGCCACAACATGCAAAAAAGAAACGAAAATTAATAGGGCCTTCCATTTTATGTATATAACTCCCTTGTTCCATCCCAGGTAAAACTTAACTTTGTTTAAGGCAAACTAAATTGCAAGATGACCACAGCTGCAAAATAATCAATAATTTCTGCTTTGATAAAACCAGAGAATTCCTGAATATTACAAAGAGAAGTTACTGTTACAAATGCAGAACAACTGCTGAGCTCATTTTAGCTCTGATCAAAACTCAATCTGGATGCCAGTACAATGACGAATGGCATGTTTTTTCCATTGCTTCTGTGCTATATATGATTTTATGTTGGCACACTATGTACTAATTAAAATGGCTGTAATATACTCAGAAACTAAATTATGTTAAAAATTAATTAAGAGACTAACTTTATATATTTTATCATATATTTATGTACATGTACATATAAATATTGCAGCCTGGTTTCTCAAATGATGGAAAACAACAGTCTTCCACTGAAGTCTGAAAGCCTACATCAGTAAAATGTTTGGCCCCATTTTACCTAAATGCGTAATATTTACATATTTGTATGTATTTATTTTCTAATCACCACAATTTCAAGAGATTTATTCACAGCAGAAAGACAGCTAACTATGTCAACACATTCAGACTTCAGTTTTTACGAGTCAGATACCTACAATTTGGATCTAAATAATGTTTCAAAATTGCAGATTTCAGGAGGAATAGCACCTACTTGGCAAATGAATATCAGGACCTATGACTATTATATACCAGCATTGTATTAAAAATATATATATTTCAGGGCCCTTCTAAAATAAGATGTGTAATTTGTTTTGTAATTTATTTCTGTCAACGTACTTTCTGATTTGATATCCTTTTCAATGGATTGTGATATGCTTAAGTTGAAATGACTTAAAAAAACAGACCCAAATTCATTTCACTGCTCCTCTTCTGGCAGTTTTCTGCTAGTTTTCCAGACAAAAGAGTTAAACATTGGATAAAAATAGTCACATAGAGATTACCTTGACTTTTCTCTACGCATAGTTTTTATGAAAAAAAAAATAAAATTAGATGACTGGTAGGTCACCTAGAGGATAGTAAATTAAACACTGAATAAACAAAGTCTTTCACAATAAAGAAAATGATGGAACACAGATTTTCTCAGCATAACAAGGTATGCGATCTGGCTTCAGTACTTCACCACAATAGTCTAAATTAAGAACAGCAGAGAACAAGTTAGAATCATACATGGTTAGGAAAAAAGGTTTTGTTTATAAACCATAAAAAGAGCTATGCTATCAGTTGGAAAATTACAGTATTCTAGGATCAGTTTAAACAAAGTTTTGCTCACAAAGCTTTTCCTTTCTCTCTATGCTAGCAACAAATCTGTCTTTTAAAATCAGTTTATTGTCACTTTAATCTACAGGAATTTCCCCTCCACACACTGACTAGAACAAAATATTAGGGGACTTTACAACTGAAATAGTGTGAGAACAAGTGTTACTACAGTTCTATACTAGATCAGAAGATGTGCACTCCAAATCTTGATTGCATTATGAGTTAATCTTCAGCTTCTTTGAAAATAGAGCAAAACAAATATTTTTAGCAGGTTAAAAAAAAAACAACAACAACAACAACAACAAAAACCAGCAAAAACTAAACAACCATCAATGGAATATTTTTAGCAATCAGGGTTGCTCCAGCTCCTGTTGAAGGCTATTAGAGTACAGCCACGTATTTCAGCTTTTTGTCTGAGCACTTGTACAGAATTACAATTACTAAGTAGTGATTTTTAATTAATTATAATACTCTACTTCCTACAGACATCCCACATTCTGAATTTGGCTAGTAAAATCAGTTGTCCCGTGCATCATTCAACTCCTAACTTCTCTGAGCCAAAAGCATTGGCTCTTTCTTATGATTTCTAAATTATAACAAATACAGTATTAATCCTGGAGTTCATTAGGACCTAACTGGCCTCAAGTCGCTATTGACAAGAATAAAAAAAGAGAGAAGAGCAGAAAAAACTGCAGCAAACAGGTAGATTTAATAGACTACAGGCAGTAGGTGGATTTCAGCACATTTATCTTAATTTGACTTAAACATTTAAACTATCTGATTTCTAAAAGCAGTTCTAAGGAGAATGGTCAATTTAAGACATCCCAATTCCACAGTGGAATTTATTATTTTCAAAAATTATAAAAGAGAGTGTTTCCAAAATAAGGAGAAGAATACTGAAAATTATAACCCACAATTAAGCAGTACTCTAGAGAAACATCTTCCATTTTTATGTCATTTGTCAGCAACCTGCTTTGCTATTATATAGAGGTAAATTCTCTGAGGACCCTTGGCCTTTGAGAATGCATGAAATCCCTCCAATTTTTTAACTTGCAATTTTATAAAACTGCTTACAGACTTTCCTACCCATTAAATATCCCCTATCAGTGGCACAATTTCAGACTTCCAATTGCTAACAAAAGCTTTGCACTTAGCAGTTAAAGCAATTTACACATTCACCAGCAACTATCATTAAATACCTGTAAAAATCATGGAGGCTGCTCAGATTAAGGAAGGTTATTTTGGATTTAATCTGAACACTCAAAAGACAGATAGAGAATATAATGAATTAAAGTTATACTTAAAAAGGAACTTCACATATTCTAAAGATATTGCACTAAACAAAACTAAAGGCAGTATTCACTCTAAGCGTATATTCAAATGCTTATAAAAGAAGCAATAGTGAAAACCTGATAAAATGGAAAAGTAAAGGTAGGACCTACCTAAGAATCAACCACAGTTAGAAAAGAAAAGAGATGGTTTTGGTATACTAAAAAAGAATCTGGGATTTTGGTCCAAAACATTTATTAAAAAAGATAATTACATTTAGGGGAAAAAAAAAAGTAACAAAACTGCCTCCCCAATCACTTACTGAGTTGTTTAACTCCCAAAATCAATTAAAATAATAGAATAATTTATGACAGCAAGTACATTACAAAATCCAAAGACACAGCAATTCTAGCTTATGTTTCCGAAATACTTCTAAACTTAACGCTCTTACACAAGTAAATGATGTTTTGGGCATGTTGACAGTTATGTTGATCCTACAATTGGGAGCAAAATGGAAATCAGTGGTCACACGCAAACTAAGTATGATGCTAGAAGTATCATGATGCTAGAGGGTGAACACTGCAACAGGCTTGCTAGAGAGGTGGTTGATGCCCCGAACCTGTCAGTGTTTAAGAGGCATTTGAATAATGCCCTTAATAATATGTTTTAACTTTTGGTCAGCCCTGAAGTGGACAGGCAGTTGGACTAGCTGATCACTGTAGGTCCTTTACAACTGAAAATATTCTTCTCCTCTTCCATCCCATTCCACCCTAGAAGTAGTACCACTACAGAGCTAAGTTCTGGTAACTGAATTGACTCCTTGTGTAATTTATCTATCTGATGAAGCATCTCTTCACATAGCTAGCACTTATTTTTTATTTAAGGACATAGATGCACTTTTTGAAAGGACAGTCAGAACACCTGATGGCACTCAATAGGGCCAATATCTGGTGACTGGCTGAGGGTCCTGAATCACAGATTTCATTAACCGGCAGTATTGGTGTACGCTGAGACCCAACAGACACCACCTTAAGCAGAAGTATAAGCCTTGATCTTCACTGATCTCAGTATTACAAGGATCCTATAGTCTCAGCCATATAGAGGCAGATGCTTTTGGCTCCCAAATCCTACTGAGCCTAATGGAAGTGGGAGTCCAGCTAGCAATGAGCTGAGAACCATACTTGACTTTTGCAGCTTCAAGTTCAGCATTGAGTTAATGCATTTAAGGTGAAGATATTTATTAGAGGTCTTTCTGTTTTCACTATATTGTCTAATTCACATGCACCCTTTGTTGATTTCCAAGCTAAACTTCTTTACCACCTGCAATATAAGCATTCTTAATATGACTGCAAAAAGAAGTGTATGAATGTGCCTAACAACCACAGCTCAAGGAAGCACTGTAAACAGATCCAAAATTATTTCACGGAGAGGGTTGTCTCCAGTGTACCTGTACTGCTCTGTTACAGTGAACAGTTTAAGTACCATTTGACTTCACTGCAAATAAGAACCAGACTGTTATCTACCAAAGTGGCTACACAGATGTACAAGATCTAACATCTCAGGGTACAAAAGAAAAAGAACATTCAGTGCCTAAACTAGCTGAAGTTAATATCCAACTGGCAGCCTTAAATTGAAAAAGTACACAATAATACTTGAAGAATAAGAAAATAAATACCAATTCCCTTCTTTTATCTCTTCAAGGTCTTCTATTGTACTACCTGAAAATACAACCTGCCTGCCTGCCTGCAATTATATATCAAATGCTACTTGAATGCAGTAAGCATTGCATTCCCATAATGATTGATGACAGATGTCCAATCAGGTTCTTGTTACTGGGGTCTGGAGCAGGGTGGGATCAGCAAAGCAGCTGCCAAAGGCCATAGGCAAAACTGAAGGAAAGAACAATGCAAATTCACAATTAGGGAGTCTCTGGGGTGTGGGAGGAGGATGATTTGGGCCTCTGCAGATTATTGCAAACGTGCTTTTGTTTAGGAGAGAAAAAAAGCTTTATGCACTTTCAAGTTCCTGACCAATTTTTTGTCCCGTAACTATTCTTTAGAACCCCTAGGCCACTGTATCAGCTGCCATATGTCTCTCGTATTAGACAGCCTGGACCTTTTCCATCAGCTGCAAGAAACTTTCAACACATCTGGTATAGGCTTTTCTCATCAGCTGCTATGAGCCTCTGTGCATAATGACTATCAATTCCTTCCGTTGGCTGCTGTGCTCTTCGTGGACCCTAGTGAATCTCTCTTAGCAACTACAGCAGCCTTTCACAATATGTAATTAAATTAACATTTCTAGCCAGCATAAAACCTCTGACAAAGAGGAAGTCTCAGTTAGCCCTTCCCCATATTTTCCTCGCACCCTGCTCTTGTCCTTCCCTTCTGTGGTGCTGTAAGAGAAACTGATCTGAATGAAAAATAGCCTGGAAAATAAAATAGGAAATCATCAGGTAAATCAGTCCTTAAACTGGTTGATATTATACAGTCATGTTGAAAAGAATGCAGCATGCTCCTGGTACAAGTGGCTAAGGATAGGGTCAGGGTTCTTTTTCTTTTGGCAAGCGTGGCAGTTGATTCCAGATCAAAATTTCAGCTGAACTACAGCCTCAGGCTGTGATTCCACAACAGTTTACATCAACCTGAAATGTCACCTCCCTTGCTCTGTTCCAGGAAATAAACTAGCAGGAAGCTGTCCTTATAAGAGAAAACAAGACAAGTAAAAAACATTTGCTGATCTTCTTTGCTGGAGTTAGTTCATCACAAGATCAGATGAGCATCAATGTCAACACAAAAGAAGAAGGGACAGGGTTGTTCCACAATCCCAGGGCCAAGGCGGGCAGGACCACAAAAGCGCTGACACAGCTTGGCTTCAGCTGCAGTAGAACTGCTGCTCCTATTTTTTGCTAGAAATTTTATACTGTCACTTCACTGAAGACCCGGTCTGCTTTAGACTCTGTCAGCTGCCAAACTTCTAAAGAGACCTTGGGAGCATCAGCACAAGGCCCTTGGTGAGGTCTACAATACCTGTTGTAGTTGGATGGTGTTGAAATTTGGGAGTACCAATATAAACTGAGAATAATTTTGAGAAAAAATATGAAGAAGGTCCATTTTCACACCTCAATAAAAAACTGTAAACATAACTACATTAAACGGGCATTTAGAGAACAATTCATAAATGGAATATAATTTTCTCTATCAACAAGCAAAAATTACATAGGGTGGTCTTTGATGATGTGACTAAAATAATATGTTATCAGAAGAGATAAAATTAGGATTAAGGAAAAAATGGCAGTGACTAAAAATCAGAACTATTCCATTTATTATAGGAGAATAATAGCTGAAAGATAAGTAAATGTAATATTCAAAGCATACTTTTAAAAATAAACTTATTCTTAAGAATAAACCACTTAAAATTTTACACATCTGTCAAGTCACACGGCTTTCTTTTGTACCTGAGCTATAAAAGAAACCTGATTCTGTTAACAATTAATTGTGAGATTTTAACTACCACTTACCTTTGGCTAACGTACAGTAAAAAGAAAATGTCTACCTTGGGTGGTTTTCAAAGACGGTGAGGGAATAATTATTCTGCTTCTACTGTCATGGTTCAAATCCCAGAGCTCAGGTAAAGATTAAAATGAATTTAGGCTACCTTGTAGTTAAAGTTAAAATAATATACCTAGTAATTACGATAACAAACCACCGCAGAATTACATATACAATGCGTTTTGTTTAAGCTTTTAGAACCATGTAGAAAAAAACTGGCATTTAAGACATCTGTAAAACAATTCCAACATGCATCTGTTTTTATATAGCAGATTTATTTACATAAAACATAGCTCTTTATCCACTAGAAAAAAAATTGGATATAATCAACATCTGAAGGTTTTCATGCAAAAGCAAAACGTTTATAATGAGAGATTATGTAATAAAAAAGACAAGGGCAGATGATTAGAAGACTTCAGATGTTTACATACCCCTATCTACATAAGGTGTTACACATTCATTGACCTTACCTGATAAAGAGCAGTTCAGAACACTAACCAAGAAAGACTACTATCAAGTAAGTAGGAAGAGGGGGGGGAAAAGTGCCATAGTCTAAGAAGACAAGTGTTAATTTTATAATATTTATCTCAAATTTGTCTGAGAGAACATAAAGGGAAGGTAGACCAAAATCTTGAGAAAAAGAATTTAAATTTAGTTATCTTAAAAGCTAAACTCCAGAGAAATGAAGGCATAATGGTAGAATATTATCTATCACAAAGGTCTTAGGTTCCCGCTGGAGTGCAAAAGACTGGCCTTGCCTTACAATTCATCCATTCCTATGTTAAAATCAAAACAAAACAAAAAACATTGACATTAAGGTAATTACCAGAAAGTGACTGGATACAGGAGAAAGAATAGAAATGTGAAAAACACTAACTTCAGTCAGAGCAGTTACTATGATTCCTTTAGGTAAATGTAGGTTTGAATGCACATGCCCATAAGCCAAAAGGCCTGTTAAGAGCAAAGACTGACTCAACACTGAATAAGGTCTAATATTGTAAATGACAGTAAGAAATCATGTAAAAAGTTGGTGGTTTTATACCAAATGCTTAATAGTCATATCACATCTGCTAAACAACCAACCTGAAGAAACAGTTGGATCAACTTTATTTTAACGTTAAGAGCTTTCTTTCCTCAGCAAAAGCGAAAATGACCCGTTGTTCAAAGCAAAATGTAGGAACTCGTGGAAGAAAAAGATCAAAAGCAATAAGATGTTCAAAGCTAACAGAGGACCTACAAGAATAAAGATCCAAGACTGAAGATCCATGAAGGGATAACAATATTCAGTAAATCTGCAGTTAGAGCCTTGTTTTAACAAAATATTGAAAAAAGTTTAGTTCAAAAAAGACCACCCTCCCTAAACTATCCAAGTTGTGATCTGCCTGCCAGTATTCTGTTTTAGTAAGTAGAAAAACTTCCACAGTAGGATTAATATCCTATTGAGCATACTACAGGAGGATATTAATGTCAGAAATAATTACCTGCTACTATTTGTTTGACTACTAAATTTGCAGACTAGTCTGAGTTATTTGCCTCTCTATATCATGACTCTTTTCTGCATTCAAATTTATCTGCAAGTGTAACCTAACAGTAGAACAACTTTCACATGCTAATCATGTCCACATTACCAAGTTAAAAGAAACTGCATATAATTTCATAATCCAGCATCGACTTTGGTCCTTTATTTTATTTTGAAACTACATCCATTGTGTTACATCACTTTAAGGAAATTCACCAGTTGGAAAAATCAAAACTTTGAGGTCTTCACAGGATTTAAGGTTGAGAAATGGCAATATTATATTATTTCTTTAAGTCAACAGTTTTAGGAGAGGAAAAGTTTCACATCGTTATATCACAGGCTTTTTACCACTTGTACAAATTATTTTAATTTACAAGACTGAAGATTTTTTATTGTTTTGCTGATACAGTATGTCTGAATTCAATAAAAGAATAGGTCAATTGTTATTTCAAAAAGACATTTTTTAAAAACACAAACAAATTATCTCACTTATAATACCTGCTATGAAACACAGGCATTAAATTACGTATTAAACACACGAGTAAAAATTAAGGATAACATAATAGCAATTGTACTATTTACTAACTAGTTGCAAGCAGTCTGTGAATAGCTTTATTAACATATCATTAATTTCAAAAAGTCAGCTTTCTACTCCCTCTGAAAACCTTAGCCCTATCACCTACTTTGCAATAAAATACACCTACTTTGCAATAAAATACGCCTACTTCATAATAAAATACCAGGCCAAGAAGAGAGAGTATCATCAGTCCTTTTTGTCCCTTCCTTTCCTCCCACCCTCCTTATAAGCTTTTGTGTTCATACTGGTTATGAACATCTATCAATGCTTTCCATCAAACAGTACCAAGCACCTGCCACCTGAATATCCAGGTTCCTTTATGCATAAAATGTACATGAGAAATCTCATAAAAAATTATTTAAATGTATCCAAAATCTTTATCTTCTCAGTGTATCTTCTTGGACATTATGACAATGCATTATATTCACCCTGCCCAGCTCATAAGTTGACAGACAAGTCCCATCAGACTACATGTTTGCTGAGAAAATCTGCTTTCATCTGTCAAATCCGAGTACTACACAATGGCAATGCTGTTTTGTTCCATCGTTTAATAACTTAAATATTTCAACTGATGGTTTGTAATCTCACAAATTCTATTTTGTCAGATAAAAATAAATTCAAATAAAATTAGTCTTCAGATATTAGTTTCTCTCTAAAATACTCCTTATTGCTTTTCTAAAAGGAAACTTGTAGACAAACATATTACTCATCCCTTTATGAAAGTTAGTATAGAAAAATGTGGTGGCCCTCATGTAGAAATTTATATTTTATAATATCCTATTTTATTTCAAAATCCAGAATCAAGTTCTAGCAGAGTAGTAGGGTTTTTCATAAACAGAAGTAATATCAAAACATCTAATCATGTACATGTCATTTTTCTGATTATAAATATGGCAAATAAATAGTCTTGCATGTATTATTCAAAAGATGCAGTATGTTTACCTTCACTGCACAAAGGTCAAACAGAGAAAGTAAAGCATCTTTTTTTTTTTGTCACTTTATTTTAATAAGCTCATTAGTATTTAGCTAGAGTACTGAGAAAAATATGTAGATTTCCCCTGAAGCTGTTTGACATGTTACTGTTTTTCTTTAACCCATTTTTCTGAAATTCCTTCCTTAAGTCAGAAGGAGAAAAACCTGTGACTTGCATGTTATGGAATTTTCTAGAAAACTCAAGCAAACTGCATTTGCTCTAGCTTTCATTCTGTTTTTGCCTTATCTGACACACATCTGGATTACCAAACAAAAACCCAATGTAAATAGACGCCTGATGAGATGACAGTTGGACTTAAGTTCTGACAACCAATCATTAAATTGACCCAAATGACAGGTTTTCACAAACACGCCAGCCTTTGCTTTTAAAACATGTGATTGAGACCAAAATGGATGGGACATTTTATCTAAGAACAATTAATGAGAGCAGTAAGAGAATACTCAAGAAGTCCCTTAATAATACCTCCAGAGATCTCCAAATTCAGCAAAATCTTTGCTACTCTAGTAAAGCTGCATCAATTATTCATTTTTAGTTTGGTCAAAAGAAGATGTTTTGAATTCAACAGATATTTGTTCTTGTTTTTCTTCTATCTTCCATTTGGAACAAACACAGTATTTCAGAGACATTGGGAAGAGCTTCTAAGCTTTTATGAGTTATTCGTTGGATACAGAACTTATCCCAGGTGTTGGAGATTTGATTCTAATTCTCTCCTCTGTACGGGAGATGGGGATGGTGTTCACATCACCTCACATCCCTAAGATTGATCCACACCTCTATAGGGCTATAGGGAATTCTGGGGGATACAATGTTCTCAGTTATTTATACTGAATCCGTCCTGTTTTCATACAAAGGCAAATGAAGGGAGTACATAAGCACCAGACCTCTCACTTGCTGTTTTAGTTATGTATATGTCTATATAAAGTTCAACTACCTCAAGCGGTGGAACATGGGGAGATCGAGTTGTTGACAAAGTTTTTTTGGAACAGGATTCTGGGCAAAGATGAGAAGGACCTGAGACCTCATTCACAGCATATGTTTAAGTGTTCTCCTCTTTCTTAAAAAGCATGTCGACATCCCTTCATTTTTTGTTGCAGTTGCATAAATTCCTATGGAATACTTGCACACAAAGTTATCTGTAATTGATAAGTTCTGGTGTCTTCCTGGGAAGTGAGCTCAAATTCACCAATATAGAATGGAGTCTCCAAGTTCCACATTTTAGTTGAATGACATAGCACCAACTATTTAACCTCAGATGCCAAAAGGAAACGGGTAAATGTTCTCCAAAAAACTGCATAAATTCAAACTAAGTTTACTGAGTAGTTTTGATGTTACAAGAAACAACTTTTTAGCAATATTCAGCAGATCTATCATTCATTGCAATATTCTTGACCAGATTTAATATTCAGCAGAACTATATTCTCAAGTCTGCTCTTACTTCTTAGTATCTTGATCATCAATAATTACATGAATAAGTGACAGTTTTACATGATATATTGCATATCCAACTACAAGCTTTTATGCAGTTTATACATAAATCCTTCCAAATCTAGCTGTTAACGTTAAAGTCTTGTTTAATCGCTCTTTATCTTTGTTCTAGCTGTTGTACAACATCATGCCAATTATTTTAAAATACTGCTTAATGAGTTATCTTCTATTTCAAACTTTTTAGTGTAGCTAATATACTGTGTCAAGTGGTTAGCAGCAGCTGTAGGTAACATGCTCTGCTTCTATATCTCCTTTATGACGTGGATTGGAAAGCTAAATAAAAACATGTCCTTTTTTTCAGAAAAGAGTTTTATTTAGAAACTAGTCCACAGTCATAAATGTGCACTGAGCGAAATACAGAGTTGATTTTATTTTCTTCATATGTCAGGCTGCGACCTCCAGATCTAGTCCCTGCCCCTTGCTGTTTATGGCTCTTGCTTGGCAGTAGCAGGCTGAGGCTGGCTTGAGTCTTACCATTTCCCCCTTCCAGTGTCGTACACCCTTAGGGCTTCGTGCTGGAAGCAGTGTTTCATATGATCTGAGTCCTTTGGCCTGTCGGGTCCTAATTATGACTGAGACCCTGAGTGAGATATACCCTAATATTAACAGCAATTGCTTGTCCACCATTAAATAAAACCCTTCCTCCTGGCAGCTTCAACTGACAAGCAAAGAACCAGTTGAGTATAAAGATTAAAGTAGTCCCTGGTATCCACAGTTGATCATTTCAGGAGAAGACTGTGACAATGAGAAGACTGTTGAACTTGTCACAGTTTGAAATCATAGCCGGACAAAAATTAGAACTGGTTTCCAAAGCATTAGCTTTTGACCAACAATAAATTCACTTGAAAAAGAATATATTATAGTGTAGTTAATCCTTTAAGTGCTTTACATATACTTATAAGGCAATCTGATATAATTTACTCTAAGATTTTATGATATTAGGTTTTTTACAGAAAAAAGTATGAGTATACACAGAAGTACTAAGGTCATTTTACACATTATTTACTGAAAGAAATACACTAAATACTGGGATCTTGCACAAAAAAAAAAATCTATAAGAGTATGGGGAAGTGGGGAAAAAAAAAAATCACCAAATTAAATAATTTATAGCTAAAACCAATTTGTGATCCAAAATTACCATTGACAATTGTCCTCCATATTCCAGGGCAATTTGGGAGGAAATTATTAGGGATTAATTGAGAGATACCCAAAAACCCTAGTATTTTCTTTTAACCAGTTTTCATCTCAGATATTCTTATTTCCATATGACCTTTAAAGTAATAAAGGAATCATTGTCAGAAACAGACACCAATATTGGATGTATTAGAAAAACTTATTTAAGAGGATTCAAGTTCAGCAAGTTAACTGAAATCAATACAAATCCAGTTTTCAACCAGAAATAAGCCCTACATGGACAATTATGAAAGTATGTAAAATTAGTGCCTTGTCTTGGGGAACTACTGGTAATTGGGATCAAAATTTGACTTCTTGTCCTACAAGCAACTTTTCTATAAACTCTGTATTAAAATGCATTAATAAATCAGTAACAGAGTTTAAAAACCAGCAGCATCAATGGAATAAATAGGGTCATTAGTTAATGAATGGACAAGATTATCTCATTTAAAGTTTGACTTTATCACCTACAAGTGATACTTGATACATATACTGTAAATACACAAACATACTGTTCATTATTTTTGCTTCTATACCATATAGAGAGAGCATCATACTATCGTAACTATGTGTTAATGATGGTATTATCACTTGATAATCTCACACTTTTAATGAGACTTTGTGCTCGTTAATGTTGCCTGTAGAAATTTTTCAGTGAAAAGAGTATCTCACAGCAGCTCAATACAACAGAGCACATTTTTCTAAGGTTTTCCAATTAAAACATGACACCAGTTTTTTATTAATTTGTTCAATAGAGAGCTCAGTAAAAAAAAAGTAAAAATAAAAAAAAACCTGCTATACTGCTTTTAATTTAAAATAAACATTCTACGACAAATATAAAATAAATTTCATCCCAATAGAAAAACTTGGTTCAGAGACTTAACAAAGACTTTCCTGCATGAGCACTATTATGTTTGAATGGTAATCTTACACAGCTAGTGTTTTCTTAATGTCCTGGGGAGCCTGATCATTGTAAATTACCTGTGACATCTCATTAATCCTCTTTTTCCTCACAAACGCATAATTAATGGTAACATTGACAATAATACACAAATTAGCTAAGTGACGCTTTATGGTGTTGGTTTTGATTAACGTCAGGAACCCAAAAATGACATTAATGTAATGCAGATCCCAAAAGGCAACCCGCACTTTGACCTCAGACATACATTTTGTTTGCACCATCACAAAGATTAATCCTTCCCTGGATGAAGACAAGACAAAACTCTGGCCACTGGCATTGCGTGCTGGGCTGTCGCTGAAAAACAAACTGCCTCAATTGCATTTGTTTAAGAAGGAAATCTTAATGCATAGAAAACAACGGCTTAGTGTCATTTCCTATTGTCTTGTTAGGACAAAGATAAATGAGCTACTGTCATGATTTATATCAACTGCTTCTCTGCTAACTTCTATTATTTGCTTATTTATGGACTAGTGTTTAATTAAAAGCATACCTAGATACAGAACTGCACAATAAAGTTATTAAAAATGCTTTCTCACTTAATACATACTTATTTAGAGGATCAACTTGTGTTTAAACTGTCCACATGTTGTGGTAGACACAATACTGATGTTATAGGTACAAACAGGTAGTGCAAGAACACTAAAATAGAGTACCATCTTTATCCTAGCTTGAACTAACAGGATAAAAGGTACAATTTGTCCCAATAAATAAAAACAGTCTAACAGTTTTCAGAATATATATTTCTATATACGTATATATATCTACAACTGAAGGTATTTGTCTCAAAACAGTTAAAAGCTCCATTCCACAATTTAAAAGCACTGTTTGGAGCTACATCACCACCTTAGAAACTAAGGTTAATTATGGTTATATACTCATATATAACTCTTGTTAATAATTTCATAAAATTAACTTATGCTACAGAATGCACTAAACCACAAAGATGTAATTATTTTGTAAGGTATAGCAGTCTAGTTTTCTTCTAAGAAAGGAAATTCTCTCATTGTTTCTCTCTCATTAAACTTTATGCTGAAAAAGCTTATCTGTAAAAAGCAATGAGTGATTTAGTTAGAGCTAACATTTCTACATGCATTAGATTTTGTTATTCAAAAAACCATAAGCAGACTTCCTAAAAAGTGTGGAACAGTATTTAGATTTCCCATTGCAATAAAATACAAGACTGTCTTCAATTAATGAGATAATTTTTCTTTAATGTCTCTACTTTTGTACCGGTTCATTAATATAGACAGATGAATAGGTGTGGGTTTATCATGAACATGACAGAAAGGAGGAAGGAAAAGTTATACAATACTATAAATCACAAAAAAGATTTTAACACTACAAATACAAACAGAAATTAGTAGTTTGAAACTGAATAATAAAAGATGTACCAGGTAGATAAAAACTTTTCAACACTTTTAATGTTGTATATAATATAAATAACATATAGATTGTCAACCTTTTAGCTTTCAAATGTCTTACCAGATGATCTTAACTACTGAATTTAAAATGGCAATCGATACTTGAAATAACTTGTGTAGCTTGTCAACATTATTTTTAGGTTTAATTTCTCATTAGTGTAAATTTTAAAGCATTTTATGCAAAGCATACTAAACTTTCTCTAACTCACAAGTACATTTAAAGCACTGTGGAATTTAAGGGGCAAAAGGGAATCCCATAGAGGCCATATATTTACTCTAACTAACCAAGACATAAATCCAGATTACTGCAATAAATTATTTTTATTATTTGAACAGAGTAAGTACAGTATCACATTTGAAAGACATTTGAGTTTAATTCATATCTTAAAATTGACAAAGATAAACAATCACAGCTACACCAACTGAAATGCACTAATGTATACAGGATATACAAGCTAGACCCAGGAGCAGAGACAAATCTGTTCTTTATATCATCATTGTGGCATAAGGTCATTTAAAATGTAATTGTACTTCTTTGTAAAACATAAAAAATTGCCTGGTTGGAGCTGCAAATTTTAAATGGCTTTGTCTCTGTAGTAATCCTTTATCAGCTTGTATGAACCTAGTAATTCTTTGTTTCATACACAATTTGCTGGCAGACTACAGTAACCATTTGCTACTTTTACTTCGCTGACTTAATATTCAGCCAGATACAACAAAAAACTCCTAAATATATGTCTGGAAAGAAACCAGCCCACTTTTAACCCTTCCAAGTTATCTCAATTTCCTCTTCACCATAGATATGATTAATATTACCCTATTAGCCTGACGGTGTCATTTTATTCTTTCAATTCCATGCCAGCCTTGTAGAAGGCAATCTGTCAAGAGATACATTTATAGAAATGATTTGTTTCAATGTTTAAGTGCTGCACATTGACTTTTAATACTTAAAAATGGTTACAGCAAACTGATTTTTAAAAGCCTATAGAATTGTGTGCACGTGTGTGCATATGAAAAGAAGTTAGTCTGTAAGGAAACATAATTTTCTCACAATTCACCTAACACTAGTACTAAAACTAGCAGTTTCAAGAAATCTTATTATAAAACATAATTTTATGACAGTTGTCTGTCTAAAATACCTGTTTGTTGTCATATCTTGAAATTTAAGATCTACTTCAATTCTACAGCTGAGTGATATCTATGGTTAAGGCATTTCCTTATTCCACAGTTTTACACTAACCTGATTAATACGACAGGTCCAGAAGGCAAAAAATAGCAATGTCAATTTAGGTTTCCTTTATATTTTAACATCATCAAAATATTTCAATAAATGAGAAAAAGAACATAAATTGGTTAAATGTGGATTCAGTTTTGTCTCCTCAGTATTCTGCAGTTCTTATAAATATTTGCAAAAAATAAATACAAAAGCTATATGCTACTAAACCTACACATACACACACAGAGGCGCTTTTCCTCAGCTGGATTTAACATATATGTCTATAACTTTGTATTTCATCATAGAGCACAACACTGTATTTTCAGAAAAGATACTCAGCATCACATCAGCTTCTTATATAACCCTTTATATCTAGCTAATTCATGGAAGAATAGCTTTCAGAAAGCACGATATTCTACATTTCAAGAACTTAATACTTATTTTACCTTAATAAAAAATTATTTCTTACACTGTTGGAAGGAAATAATTACCATTTAAGACATGTCAACATTTACCTGTTGCCCCGTGATACTGCACAGTGACAAAATGCCTAGTTACTTAATCTAGTTCTGAGCAATTGTTTATATAAACATTCTTTACACATTCATCTGCAGGTGTTTCAATTTGTTTTTTAAATAGTAAAAAAAAAGGAAAAAATTAACCTCAAATCCAAAACACATGATGCGCACATGCATGTTTAGGGTTTTTTCCCCATTTTTGGGGGAGAGGTAACAACCCTACTGAGACTGTACTTTATGGAGCTCTTTAATGAGATTTCTGACTATATTTTTTTCCCAAGAATGTCAAATAAGCTTCAAAAGCAAATGTAAACTGTAATGCAAGTGACACATACTAAAAATAACCCTATAAATCTGTTCATTCTGTTTAGATAGTCTCCTGAGTTGTAAAACCTGAGACTGCTTAGCTTTATTAGAGGTTTTGGAGAAAACTAATTTTGGGGAAGTAGGCCACTGATAGCATTATACTGTTCTAGTGACTTACAGTGAAGCCATCTATTTTGTAATCTTCTGTAGTATCTTAGTAATAATTAGGCAAACTTGCACCAAGCCTTTTTCAGGAAATTCTTTAGACAGCCATAAACATATACTCTCTTAATAAAAAGGATACAGATAATTTTATCTTTTAAACTAAGGCTATGAACAAGCTGTTTTGCTAAAACAAAGCTACACAACATTTCAAAGAAAAATTTTCATTCCATTTTAGCCTCTCAAAGCAGTTCCAGTGTTTCCCATAACACAGCAGCTATATCTTAATACAAATCTGCTTACTGAAGGATTATTTTGAAAAATGTAAAGAACACAAAAATTTGTGAGACAGCAAGCTGTAAAAGTTCTACATTTCAGTTTAAGATATTACCGTTTGGAAAAAAAAAATCAAAGCAATTCTGAAAGCTGCACCACATCATATGAAAAAGTACAAATAAAGGGGAACAGATTTTAAGCCTTCTTGTATAATCTGAGAGCTTTAAAATCTCTTCTTTCCACATCTGAAAAATGATATTAAGCAGAATGTTAACATTGGTTGCATTTTTGTGTGTTTGTGCCCAAAGCGACAGCACTTGAGGGCTTTGTTTTGGGATATCTTAATCAAACCTAAGGATGGATAAGCAGATCTACACAGAATTGCAATATGACTACTGAAGACAGACAAGGCTCAAAAGCTAGCACCAATCCTTCTAGTCCTTTTAAGTATATAAATTGTAAAAACTGTCATACCATGTTCTTTCTTATTTTCAAACCAAGGCATACAGCATATAATGAACCATTTTAAGAAAATATGATGGCTGAAGGGTTTCTACCTTCGCTCCAGTTCAAGATAAAAGTGTAAAACAGCAGTTTTAGTGTGATAGTTATTATAACCATAATACTCTAGTAGACAGTGCCAAGAAGTTATTAATGCAATATATATATCTCTGATTCCTAAAAGGCTTAGTTAATGGGCCAAATTTCAGTATACCTTGTACTTGCAGTGCTGTCATCTTTTATAGCTATCAACTAAAAATAGCATGGTAGATACTAAACAGGCATTTCTTGTACTGACCTCTATTTTGTTAATCTTATAGAAAGTTTAAGGAAAAAACCAGCTTAAAGGAGTTCTCATTTTTTTTAATTCTGAATGCATGTGGTTTTGGGGAAAAAACTTTTTGCACCTTCATTCAAAATTTCATCGGTTACACTAAATGAATTTTCAATTATCTTATTCAGATTTTCCAAATCTGGGGAAGATCTTAACTCCTATGTTAAATGTGACTCATCAGTATAAAATTACAGGTAACAAACTGTACTACCCAGTCTTTTTATATATATACATATATAAAGTCAGATAAAGAAATATTCTAGTATTTATTGTAAAATGAAATCTATGATCAGCATGGGAGAACTAATCACTGAAGCCCATGACAGCAGGGACTGTAGTAGTCTGCTTCTGGTTGTCTATAAAATGTAAAAAAACAAAAACAAACCAAAGAGCATATCCAAATCAAAAACTAGGTGAAACTGAGAAAATATGTGTGACTTACTGAATGTGAAGAAAGGAGATAGATACACACATATGCACCCACAAGAATATGAATCTAAGAAAGTGAAAGCTATCAAATGTGTATCTCTATACAGAACGTACGGAAAACGTAGGAAGCCCATTTTCAATAGCTATCAGTTGAGATAGCTACTAATATTGTACTTCACTGTAATATATTAATATTTGATGTAAAAGTGACACTGTGGGGTATAGTGAATTTGCTAACAATCTAACGGAAATGCAGTGTGAGTTTAAAGGGAAGAAAATAAAAAGAATAGCTGGAATGCATGCCCTAAAACTAGTGACAATAATTCTCTAACCTGTCACAAATTACATTTTAGCTACTGTAGGGTATGTATAGGCTCGTCACAACTAATAACACTTTTCTTTCATCAGGTTTGTGTTAACATTCTGCAAATCTGAAATGTTTACTGTAATGAAGTAATGCATTATATAGATAGCATATGCTTGCTGGCTTTGTTTATATCATTTTAAAATATCTGAAAGGACCGCTTGGGCTAAAGAGCAATGTTATTGCTTCCACAGTCAGTTGATGGGTTGTTTAATAGTATTTTAAATGTTTGTTAATGATAGTCTCAAGGAAACAGAAAAGCACAGAAGCAATGCAGAATGGCAATATCACAATAGTTACAAAGATTAAAATGCCACTAGGGGACAGTAGAAAGTCACAAAATGAGGTTCTGTTGAAGAAACCAGAACAAAAGACCTTTCTTTGTCAAAAAAGAAATCACAAATACGCATTTCTAAATAAAAATCATTTCACATGTGAGGGTTTTAAAATTCTACATTAAATAGCAAGGTGGAAACTGGGAGACACTTGCATGAGTCTATTTTTAGGTCTTTTATATTTATATCCATGTATTTTAAAATATGCAGCACTTTCCCTTTAATAAGAATAAATTCATGTGTGAAATAATTTATTTGCAGCACTTTTACAGTACCGTGAAGTTCTTAAAATCCAAAAGATATCCACCATTACACATTAATGCAAACATACAAATTGACCTCTGTAATACTGATAGTTTACCTGGCAATAAAATGATTAGAAAATGTATGATATTATGATATTTATTAAGCAATACAATTAAATGCCTAGAATGTAAGGAGTAATATACTTTAGAAAATGGTTAGGAAAGATCTGCTTTGTTATGGCCTGCTATCAATGTATGGGCTCACTCCTCTGATGACATCAAAGGTAGCATTCACTCAGGAGCAGGGCAATGCTCTTCAAAAGTTCATACTAGATTCCAGTATTCATATGCTGAATTCCTGCAAAATATAGCAAAGTACTGCACTACTTTATCTGGAAAAGAGTATCAAAATCCTGTAGTTAGTAATTATACATTCTTCTTCATTCAGAAGATCAGCCATGGACTCAAATAATATCTCACAGCCTGGAAAGTTTGGTTCAGATATTTGCAGTTACAGAACTTTCACAGCTTTTATGAAAGCATTCAAAGCTAATAAAATCAGAGGAATCTGCTCACATGAGTACAGGAAGTGAACGTGTATTTCTGAAGTACTTCAAAATTTTTCATTTCCAAAGCAAAGCATTTCAGCCTAGAAATTATCTAGGTATTGGGAGCATCTAATCCCCATCCATGTAATTCACAATACACAGGATAGGTATACACAATCTGATAGGTATGTAGAACGTTGTGAATTATTTTTTGTTTCTCTTGCACAGAAAACCACACAAAGACGTTGCAATTGCTGAAAGATTATTCCCATTCCAGAGTGCTAAAAGGCAGATTCAAAACGGCAATGCAACTCTGTCTCCTCACAGCCTTATAATTGCAGTCATCTCATAGCAGTGTCATGAGCTTGAGTATGTAACAGACCTTGGACAATGATATAATTAAGCATTTGAGTGAAAATAGAAAGCCTAAGAAGCGTTGTTCTATAATAAGGGATGGGACTGTTTTCAAATGGAAAATTTAACTGACATACCTTTATATGTGTGTAAGCGAGAGTGGGGAAGTCTAACAAAGCAATGTATGTGGAGCAAATACACAGAACAGGTAGACAAACAAACATCCTGCGCTTGAAAAGACAACTCTCTTACCATAACACAGAAGAAAAGAAAAGAGAGAGAGAGAATGGTGGTGAGGAGGGAGGAGGAGGGGGAGATGGAGGAGAGGAGGGAAGGGAGAGAAGGGGAAAGACAAACGGGAGGAGACAGGGAAGGCAGAAAGGAGTGCGGGAGAGAGAAGGAGAGAAAGAAAAAATAGAATCATCTAAATTAATTCCAAATGTCTATAATAATTTGTATCAGGCACCATATGCACAGAAAAGACAAAAATTTCAACATATGCTAAAATTGATAGGCCAATGGTGTAGGCAATGGACAGTCTAGAACTACAAGCCCATTCCTCAGATGAGACTGTAAAAATTTTTTAATTGGTGTTACATTTCAATAACTGGTTTACTGAAGTGTCCCTCAAGGTAAGTATCACGTCACTGAAAAACAAGATACTACCTTAAGCTGTGATACTTCAACAGTAATGTTTCATATAAGAAGGGATGTCTTGCTTTTGAAAATCTGAAAAAATGTTTCAAATTACCTGACTGACAGGTGTTTTAAAATCAGGCAAGGATGGAAGGACACACTTCTATGAATGCAATAGTGGGTATTACCTTTTCAGTCATTATTATGTCCTTGGAAACCAGATAAGATGTTTACTCTCAGGAAAAAAACGTATTTGGAGGTCAAAAGGACTTCTAGGAAATGACCCAGGCAAAACACTTCAGCCAACAGTGGACTTCTTCAAGCACTTCCTTAAACCCTCTGAACTGTGGTAGTATACAAACGTATTCTTAAATGGTTTGCTGAACAGCACAGACTTATGATGCATTTTAAAATTGTAATTAAGCACATTAAAGTGTTTTACTAAATTAAAACTCAAATCCAAAAAGCTAAAATGTGCTCAGAAGCAACTGAAATCAGTCACTAAATAGATAAAACACAATAAATAGAATAAAGCCTAAAACTCAACAGCAAACAACTCTGAAGTTCTTCTATTTTTAGGGACACTTCACAGAAGTGATACCTTAGCAGTACAAAGGTTCCAAGTACTAGCATCTTTTAAAAGGATCTAGTACTTAGGGAAAGAGTGAAATCACTAATTCAAGGTTAGTAAATATTTTTCTTGGTTTATTTTAAAAAAATCAGATTCACAAAGGTTTCAGACAGGCTGATGCTTGGATCCGTCTATAATAGTATCTTTGTGCCTTTACTGTGTGTTTTCAGCGCACTATATTAGGCTTCATGTCTCTAATCAGTAGATGATTTGTGCTCACTTTACCCTTAGCTTCCCACAGTCAGCTTTTCAAACACTACCCAGAAGGAGTACTTCTTACAATTGCCTCTCAAACAACTGTATTTTACTGCACTACTTCCTTCCTGCTATTCTCAAAACTCATCCTCACACTGTTGTGTCCCTCCCCTACCTTCCTACCTCAAGATTCTCACTGAACCAATTGCTGTTTTTAC
The DNA here is from genome assembly GCF_963924245.1 of Chroicocephalus ridibundus. NCBI lineage: Eukaryota > Metazoa > Chordata > Aves > Charadriiformes > Laridae > Chroicocephalus > Chroicocephalus ridibundus. Next base: position 37,114,782 of record NC_086287.1, read on the forward strand.
TTTCAGTGTCACATGGCTCTCTGATGTAATTTCTTTCCTTGCTCTTCATCTCTTGTTTTTCTGTGCTTGCATAATCACAGAAAACCACATAACAACATAATGACTTGTGATTTGGTATTCCCCTATAGGTCAAATTTAGGTTTTCCTAAATCAGGATCCACATTTGTAACAACTTAGAATCCGGTGCTTTGATATGTTCAAACGTAAGCTAATTCTCTCAAAAGGATTATTCCTTTACACATTCATTTAGCTGTAGGCTGTAGTTGCTTTTAACTGAGCTCTGAAATCTTTGTGAAAAATAAAGGTATGTCCCTGTAAGAGGCACTTTGAATGAGATGCTGTTGTGTGCCTTAGTATATAAAACGAATGGATTTACACACAATTATCAGTACGACATGGTTTGCAAAAATATTTTGAAAACTGTGGGAATATCCGATGTTAAATAGAAACTAACATTCAATATCCTGTAACAAATTAAGGAACCTAGGATACACTTCTTTTTCAAAAATCTCTGTTAGTGTTTTATTTCATGGAAAATATCTTTTTGAGAGAATAACTTGTTTCTCTGTACTAAATAAAGAAAGTAATCTGGAAAAAATAGTGTAAACATGCTAAAACTTAAATCTACCAATCTCCCATTTAATTCTAGGTACACAGAAAACAATGGATAGTCCTGATACAGCACCTGATTGATATTTCCAGGGTGTGAAAACCTTCACCATGAGATTAGGCTGATATTGCATATTCAAACACATACAATGATATATTTGTCATTGCTATTGACCTTTATCTCTCCAGTTTCCTGACAACCTTCTACAGTTATTGACATTACAAATACCAGCGACAACGTGCAGGGCAAAGTATAACCTTTCATTTACCTTCATGTCCCTCAAATGACTCACGTAGGTAGTTTCAACAAAAGCTGCAAACAATGATACTGTTGATTTTTTTTTCTTAACTTGCTAAAATGTTTTCCATTTTCCTCTTGTTCTCTGAAAATCATGCCAATAACTCACTACAAAGGAAACGATTTCAAATGAATACAGGTAATTAGAAGTGTCAAGAAATCAGCAGAGAGTAGGGTGTCTGCCATCATTTCTGTGGAAAGAGTGCCAGATTCCTTTTCAAAAAGGTCTTTGTCATTTTTTAATAGAAGGTAATTAATGTAGACTACAGTAAAGTGTACAGGATCCCAGTCACTTGTCTTTCTTTCCTTAGAAATGGGACCATAAAGATGTTTTGATTTCTAGAAACAATCTTCTGAGGTTATTTAAAAATGAATTTTAATTACAAGCATAGTCTTTTTAGTCTTTTCATTATTTTAAAAGCAAGAAGAGGAAGAAGTTGGAAAGGGCAGATTTATAAGGGTGAAAAGAAAAAAAGTTTGATTTTAAAAAGTTCAGAGCTAAGTAGTTTGTTTCAAAAGTGACAGGATGATTTCACATAACTGATAGTATCCACTGAAGAAAACACTAAAAACAGATCCGAACATGGAAATCTATCCACTAGGAGCTCAACATTCAACTATCTGAATACAAAAAGGTGAAACGGCAATGCTTTTGTAATGAAAATTACAGATATTCAGTTTGCGAAATGGTACACATTAGTGCTAACAAAAATAACTATTTTGCTATTTTGATAACCACACCTCTGACAGGCAAACCCAAATAATCTTAGATAGACCTGTACAAAATTTAAGATATAAAGAAAATTGTGCAGTTTATGGAAAACTATTTATTCTGAAATCTAGAAAAAAATGCGTACAGTAAATCAGAAAGTCGATTCATTAAGTAATTAGTGCACCGAGATCAGTAACTTTCCTTCACAAGGAGTTAATGCCTCACGGCAAAACAAAACAACCAAACCTAATAAAAAGTATCTAACAACACATCTAATCAACTGGGTAATCCAAGTATGCTACTAGTATGAATAACTACAGACATTCTTTGCAGTCATAAAATTATCCAGAACTTCTCTGATTATAATTACAATATTTCCCCTATTTCCCTTCATGTTTCCTACGATATGTCTGCCCTCCCTGATCCTTGATGACATAGAGAAATAACCATTGAATTAAGAGATGAAAATGTTTCCTCTCTTTTCTGTTTCATTATGCTGGACAGCTAGAGGGACTCAAAATTTTTATATATACATATATATATATATACACACCTCATTATATACAGTGAGGTATAGCAATACAGAAATTTTATTTTAAATGAAAGACCAAGTTTAGTCAATGGGATTAAGCATCGTGAAACAGACGTCAAAACTTCTTCAGTAATGGAAAAAAGGTCTCAAAAATATGGAAGACTGATAACAAAGCACAGTGTACGTAAGAAAGAACATCACAAATTTTAACTCTGCATTTCCATCTGTATGTTCAGTAATAGAAGAAATTTATAATAACATTTACCAACACTATTTATTTGTGTTACAATGAGGTCATCAGTTTGGATTTTAAGGCAACATAGACATCTAAAAGGAAGAAGCTGACAACCTTCTGATTTATGTAAATCAAGCCTAACACATTTCATAGTCTGCATGTCACTGCCAACAGGAATTAAAAAGTAGTAACAAACATAAACAGCTCTCTGCTTGGTGGTTTGGAAAACAGTTGATAGATCTTAGGGCAGAAATTCCCAAAGTCTTCAGTTCACATCTTTTCTTCTGGATCTGCAAGCTGACATTTCCTGTTGCACATGTAGATTCACAGCTGCAGGCGCTCTCTCATTGGGGATTGCTTCTGCTGTATGCTAAAATCAATGGAAAGACTTTCACAAATTCCAGTGGGCATTATACTGTTTTCTACAGTGATAAAATCCAGAAAAGGCGCTACAAGAAATCATAAAGGTTCATTGCCTGCTCTACAGCTCTGAAGAATGAGAGTTGGAGAACCACTGTTCTTCATCAAGCTTAATCTGTGTTTCCAACTACCTTGAGCAAGAGTGGCAAAGGTTGGAATGAGTAGACCCATAGGTGTATTTTAACATTAAGAAGCAGTTCAAACCTTTGATCTTGAGACAAATCTGGCAAAGCAGTAAGATTACGATTTCAGATCAATGTGTTGTAGAGTATTGCACTTGAGTCTTAAATTTACTGAAACAAAATGCAGCTAGAGGTTGAAGCAAAATAAATAGTTGTAAGCCTATAAATAAAAAAAGGGTTTTGTCCTGGAAAGCCATGAAATTAAGTAGAATAGTCAGACAATACTTCTGAAAATTTACAATTATTGTGCTCTTGTTTTATTTCTCAAAATATGTCAAAATTCGAAATTAGTTTATATTACTGGCCTGGAATTGATGGCACGGTAAAATTATCATAGAAAATATAGTAAAAACCAACTATCTATTGCAGTGATACCACACAATTTCTTAAAAGAGCATCAAAGTGAGCAGGTAGGCTAGCCAGTTCTCTATTATAGTTGCAGCTTTGCGATGAGCTACTGGCAGAAAGTAATCCTATCCAAAGCATTGCTGTCAAAGGTGTTAACTGAAGTCAATCAGTAATGGTCTGATGTATAAATTTAGAACACTCCTCTAACACTTATAAGACCAGGTGCATGTTTGGGTCACTATTTTGCAATAAACTAAATGTGTGACCCAACACTAAGTAACTGCTTACCCTGAGCAACTGTCTCAAGCTCTCTGTGCTTGAACTATCCTACTGTGTGCGAGACAGCAGCTCCCTAAATGTAATATATTAGTAGTTGTATTAAGACATTTCAAAATTGCACATAACTGGGCACAAGAGCTGGGAGCTGTTACTTCAGGGAATGGGAACAACCGCTGGCAATATATCAGGCAACAGTGGTACCTAGCCAGAAATGCAGGGTTAGGTTTCTGACACCTCAGGTGAACATCTCACTACCGAACTCTTTAATCTGTCTGCTGGACTAATTAAAAGTCGAATACCTCACAGAGGAGCAAAAAAAGCTACTCCCCACTCATGTCACTAGCTGGGAAGTTCAGCTTCCCACACTTGGAAGATGGGCAACACAGAATCAAGATCCAGACGGCAGGGTAACACAAAACCCTGGCCAACAGACGACTGGTTATTTAAAGACCTTTGTGAGTTTGGTAGAAAATTCTGCCCTGGGTCTAAAAAAAAATTATCTGTCATCAATTACCTTACAGTGGATATGCTTGAAAAAAAGTTTCCGCTGAATCCCATTTCCAGCTCCAGTAGGTTTGTTTGTTTTACAAAAACACACTTAGTCCAAGAGAAAAAATACAAAAACAAAACCATGAAAGTCAAAACTAGCTCCATTTCTATTATTCTACTCATCTCTGAGTATAATGAAAAGTGTAATTGGAGCTGGGCTGAAATTTATACAGAAATAATAGGCTCTACACCTTTTGATACTCACTTATATTCTTGTCCACTCCTTACTTCTAGCAGAGAATACAAAGATATTTTTTAATTGAATTGGGAACTTTTTAATATAAGAAAACAATTCCACTTTGAAAATAAGTATATATGATGAGTCAAGAATTTCATAATTATGACAAAATGTATGAATTTTTCCTTTTTATTAGCTTGCTAAGCTAAATATTTCAAACAAATACTACATAAATATTATATGGAATATGTACAACTTATTTATGCATAATGAAATATGTTGAATAATATACTAAGATTTATACTTCCAGTAAGGGTTTTTTCCCATTAACAAATTTAACGAATTACTAGCAAAGTGGTTGTATCTCGCCGTCTACTAGCATAGAGAAAGAAGCATGACAGAGCTAGAATTGTGTGTTGAGCACACAACTTTTCAATTATAGTGCTCTACCAGATCAACAGAAAGGGAGAGGTCTGTATTTTATGATAAAAAGTAAGAACAGTGAACATTTAACTGTGATGACTTCCCTGCCAAGTCATTTTAAAGCGCCTCATTCACGTGCAAAAATCAGTGAGTTTTCTAATGATAAATCTATTTGTTCCACCAAAAAAAAAAAGCGCTTTTTCATGAAATCTATATCAATATTTTGCAGCCCAAGCATATTAAAACAACATCAATGTTTTCAACCTGCATGACATAAAAAAAGTAGTTGGTCACAAAGATGTGAGTGTCCTTTGAACTGTTTACACTCGTACTTCCCAGTGGGACTGTTACTTGTTGAAGGATGACACATAAATGAAACAGGAAGCTGTTTTAAATTGGTATTGGATGTTGCCTCAAAACTTTTCCTAATTTGCTTGCTACAGAAGTACAGCTTTCACTACAGCACAGTTCAGCACAGCAGTCAATACTGTCTGTTTCTTCCTGCGTGTATGTGTGCACACGCCTGTAGACATCTAAATATCATGTTGGTAGAACAAAAATTCCACTATTAACAATAAACAAATATAGCTTAGTATTATTTACTACATTTGCCTTCATGCAAGGTGCAGGAGCACTTGTAATATCGATATAGTTGAAAAACGCCCTGCAACCTATTGCATTTCCATTCTTATCAAGCCATTTTTTGAAGACAAGAGAAGGAAGCAATCCTTGTGGTAAGCGACAAGTTCTATAGATTCACCTGTTTTAGGTCAATGCAGAATGATTCAAGCATTTTTAACTATTCAGTGAGGAGATCTCTTTTTTGATATTTACATTAAATTATGTGGGTATTCTTCATTTTAATAACAAGAAACAACCTCCAATAATAACATGATTAATAGTATCTAATAATATATAGCATGTAAGATTAATATCTAATAACAGAATAAAATATAAACCTATGTTTAAATAATAAAAAAATCTAACACATAAGTTAATGTCTTAAAATGAATTTTGAAAAGGAGTTAATGAAACAATGCTAGCAATTTCAGCTGTTGAGGTACCAAACTAATTCAATGCGAATACAAAACTATGTCAAAAGAATCTCCCCACCTAGATCAACAAGAAAACTGGCCCCTGCTACAATATTGATTGATACACAGTATCAATCATTACCTTGTTAATTCAAAAAAATACAGGTACAAAGTGTTACCACTTAGTATCACTGAGAAAGTTTAATTTTCCTAGATTCCACTTATTTAAAATTTAGTAAGTTGCAACCGTGCCTTGCTATAACTTTCACATCTCCTCAAAGCCACCGAAGTGTAAATACCTGGGAAGAGAAACAAAATCCTTAGCTAGGTAAAACTAGAGATACGAGCACTGAGTTTAGAATTAGTGGCAGAACAAGTATTAGAACAGTCCTGAGACATCTGAATCAGTGTGGAATCTAGGAAGATCTTACCAGTGGTCTCAGCTTCTTCATGTGTAATAAGGAATTATCTCTCCCATTTACCTCAAACTGTGATAGAATTAATCACATGATTAAAGGAGATCTGTGAATTGCCTTGTACATGTAAGTTCTAAGGATCTTTAAACAGGAAATTGGGAGGCTGGACTTCTTTAAGGATTGCATTTTTGCTTTTGTGAATTCACACCTGAAAAAAACATTTTTAGTTTTTAAATTAGGATGATCTCAAGCCCAGACACTTTCATATACCATTTTAATATAACATAACTAGAAATGCCCAAAATTAAACCCAACTTCTCGATGGTATTCCAATTTGATTACATTTTACTCAGATCTACCCTTACAGTTTTGCTCAGATTAAAAAACAGACGGTCTTGTTTTCAGTTGGATAACTGAAATACAGTAGATACAATCCAAAGCAATAGAATTACCAAAAGAAAAAATTACTATTGTTAAATAACAGAAAACCGAGCTCAAGTTTCATTAGCTCGCACCTAAATTCTAAGCTTACCCATGTCCAAATACAGCTTTGTTGATTGCAAATAGACAGGCCAGACATACTTGCCTCTTCCCCCACGCCCTCTTATTCTCAAAAAAGCTCCATTTAATGGAACAACAGACACTAAATACACACAGAACAAGAAAAGGGACATGTAGAGAGAAGCAGGGATTGACAAATACAACAGAAAACAATCTTGGGAAATTCCATTATTCTTCTAGAATTCTATAGCTTATCTGTAGAAAAGATCAGAAGGATGATGTTCTCCAAACTTTACATAAAAATAAATAAGCTAATAATTTGAAGAGTAGAAAAGGGAAACTGTCTTCTACAGAATTCATTGATTCAGGTAAGCAGATTGTTGTGCCTTAACATTTGTGCAACAAAGCCAATAAATAATTTTCTCTACATTCTGTCATAATTGTCAAATAAGAAATTCTGGATCATGTAACTTTTCTGCCATTTAAAATCTACACAACAGTGATACTTTTTACATTAACATAATTGCTACACAGTGTACTAAATGTGACTCATTTTAATGCTATATCGATATGCCTGACCTCATAATAAATATTATGGTCCCTGGTCTTTAAATGTTGAACAGTGGTGCTCGGGTCAATGGCATATTAATAGGAGTCAGCTACTTTCATGAATTGTTTATTAATTACATTTGCTGTTTCGCACATTACACTGGTCATCAAAGAAACAACAATAGTGCTTTTTTCCACAAGACAGAAGAATAACATGTGATTGCTGAGCCAAAGCAGAGGTAAATACATATTGTTCCAATTGCATGGATGCTGGTAGAAGCTTTCTTAAATATTACTTAATATTTGGATTAACATACTGCTCTGTTTTGAGTTATCTCCCCCAAAAGATGTTTTGGCTAAGATAAAATGCGAAGAATGTTTTGTAGGATGGTGAGACAGCTGTAGAGCTGACACAAAAATAAGGAAGTTGAGCTCAAGCTTTTTCACTTCAGGACTTTTCAATGTGAGCAGAGCTCTCTACAATAGCTAGTCCTCTCTGCGTGTATCTTCAAAACTTGCATTACTGAAAGATAAACTCCTATTTACAAGTATGCAGGCTAAAGTGTAGTAGCACTTGTTGACACTGAAGATTACCTGATAATCATAACTATGTATCATACAAACAGAAAAAAATTACAGACTGTTATCCCGTATAAGCAGGACCGCATTCTCTACATCACTTCAACCTATCTAAAGTGGTATAATTCCCTGTGTAGAGTGAGGTTATGCTGGACCAAAATTCTACAGACTGAAGACTCAGAACTATGAATCTAATTGTACTTCTAAAATTAAAAGGTTACCAAGGAAAACTACTTTAGATACTCAGGACTTCTAAATTTCCTTCTGAAGGAAACAACACCAAGAATGTGTTGAAGTTAATTATTTGGGAGTCGGGAAGCACCAAAATTAAAGTTAGCCAGGCAACATTAAATACACAGTGGTTTATTTCATAGAATCATAGAATCATAGAATCATAGAATCATTTAGGTTGGAAAAGACCTTTAAGATCAAGTCCTAAGATAAACTTAGCACTGTCAAGTCCACCACTAAACCATTTCCCTAAGTGCCATGTCTACACATCTTTTACATACCTCCAGGGATGGTACTTCCTTGGGCAGCCTGTTCCTGTGCTTGGTGAAGAAATTTTTCCTAATATCCAATCTACACCTCCCCTAGTGCAACTTGAGGCGATTTCCTCTTGTCCTATCACTTGTTACTTGGGAGAAGAGACCGACCCCCATCTTGCTGCAACCTCCTTTCAGGTAGTTATACAGAGTGATAAGGTCTCCCCTCAGCCTCCTTTTCCCCAGGCTAAACAATGCCAGCTCCCTCAGCTGCTCCTCATGAGACTTGTGCTCTAGACCCTTCACCAGCCTTGTTGCCCATCTCTGGACCCGCTCCAGAACCTCAGTGTCTTTCTTCTAGTGAGGGGCCCAAAACTGGACACAGTACTCGAGGTGGGGCCTCACCAGTGCCCAGTACAAGGGGATGATCACTTCCCTAGGCCTGCTGGCCACACTATTTCTTACACAAGCCAGAATGCTCTTGGGATTCTTGGCAATCTGGGCACACTGCTGGCTCATATTTAGCAGGTTGTCGACCACCACCCCTTCCTGGGCAGCTCTCCAGCCACTCTTCCCCAAGCCTGTAGCGCTGCATGGGGTTGTTGTGACTCAAGTGCAGGACCCGGCACTTGGCCTTGTTGAACCTCATACCATTGGCCTCGGCCCATTGATCCAACCTGTCCAGATCCCTCTGTAGACACTTCCTACCCTCAGGCACATCAACACTCCTGCCCAACTTGGTGTCATCTGCAAACTTACTGAGGGTGCACTTGATCCCCTCATCCAGATCATTGATAAAGATATTAAACAGAACTGGCCCCAATACTGACCCCTGGGGATTTAACTGGTTTTAACTCTATTCACCACAACTCTTTTGGCCCAGCTATCCAGCCAGTTTCCATTTACTTTATTCTACTGTCCTAACATGTTTTTTTTCTTTATTAAAGTCCACAGTAGAACACATGCTACGTCTTAAGCATTTTATATTTTCCCAAACTTCTACAAGCAAATTGTTTTGAATGTCATCATAACCCTCTTCATCATTACCAACAGACGGATAATACTTTTTTCCTCAAAGGTAGAATTATTAATGTGTTTAATCCAAACTCAGTTACTTTTTCACTGTTTACTCACAGTTCAGGAGACAAGACAGTTAGTGACCAATAAGTTTCAGGTTTAGGTGGCCTAACTGAATGCCTGAAAATTTTCATTGTCAGTGTTTGTTGTTATATTTACCATATAAAGCTTTATGTAAAAACTGTGCTGTTTTCACATTTCAGTGGAATATACCTGTTTGCCTCCTGCTATTACCACGATGCTTCCATCAGCACTTCATATTTCACCAAGGTAATCAGACAAATATGGCTATTCATCAGTGCTTATTCAGTGCTGTAGTAAACTATTCGTTATTTTAGAGGATTATTATCTTACAGTATTAAAAGTATGATTACAATATTGCGTGGTATGCAGTGATAGAAACATAAGCGTTTTATCATCATCAAGCCATTTAAGAGGACTCAAGGTTGCCCATGTAATTTGTAGTTTAAATTCCTTCTTTTTATTATTTAACTATGCAATTTTAAAATGGATGAAAAAGCTTTAATTAAATATATATTTTTAGAAATATAAGAAACATAGCTCATAGGATGCGCACAACAGGTAACTACCTGGCTGAACAGCCTCAGAACACCCTGTCTCATTCTTCCTCAGTCTTGGTTAAGTGCAATTTTCCTGTATTGAAAAATTATAATTAAAAGATCCACTGATACTGCTGAAGCAGGAATCCCTTCCTGTTTATCTGTGAGGACTGCAATTTCTCAAGTGTTTCTGATGCTCCGCAGTTTACTCATCATTCCTTTTTACTACACAACTAAGTTAGCACCATAGTAACACAGAATAACATGATCAGGTGTGTGTAAGCAACATATTTAACAGAATAATGACTTTCAGAGACATTACATGAATAAGTTTAGCACATACATTTTTGGCACCGATTTTAGTCAAAACAATTAGTGGATAATATACAACAAAATGTGTTTATAGGAAGACTTTGGTAGCAAGAAAAGAGTCAAGATCAGTTTTGGACAATGATCCCTTTTCTCATAAATGGGATCATAACCTATACAGAAAGCTTAACTTTCTATGGGAATTAGTTTGAAAATAATGTTAGGGCCTGGGACAGAAACACTCATCAAACAAGACTTAAATTAATTTTGACTCATTCTTCTAATACTGCAAGCTAATGGAATATTTCTGTTCAGACTTTCACCACAGTTCACTTTGACAGACATTTCCAGCCAAGTTTAAGAACATGTGAACTAGCCCAAACCAGGCCATTTAAAAATTCCTGTGAAAGTTAACTACAGTGGTCATTACTATTTTGCACGAATTTATTACTCTACTAAAATAGAAGAAACATTTTATGGTTGTTGAGTGATACTTCTGTTCAATCAGATTACATGCATTCAATGATTTTTAGAAAAAAATTACAGACAAAGGGAATGTAGAATGAAAATGCGTATTCTAACTAGACTACTATAAGGTTTTTCAGAAACTAATTTGGAAGTATCTTCCTGTATAATGATTTTTTTTTAAGCCAGGAAACAAGACACATCACACAGAGTGAAGAAAGAAAATCTATTCCACTAGCAACACACTACCCAATCACAGCACATCTGCCTTTCTTCTGTGATGACAAGGATGCACAGATGTTTTTTAATATCCATAAACCAATATGCTAACTATAAAAACAAAGGAACACATACAATATACTGCCAGTAATTCTATTAATCTAAGATAAAAACAAAGATGAAAACAGAATGAATCAGTTTCTTCAAACAAACTTCTTTCTACTTGTAAATCAGAGTACTAAAGAGAAATAAATACATATGTATCCTAGTGATCTAACACCCATCCCAAGCTAGCCCCATCTTGTGTCACTGCCTAAGTCATGCAAATTACACCAGAACTGCCAGTTGACTAAGATTAATGACACTGCGCCAGCTTCTTTGTTTCTCTCTGCGGCCGTTTAGTGTGAAATACTATCCAAAAACATTATCTATCCTCTATTAATCCCACAAATTTGTTCACACCATGCACATTGTTTAGGGCAATTTACAACAGGAACATACTGAGCACAATTGCATTTAATTACTTGGGTTCTAATTACATTCATTAAAGGCTAATAAAATAAATGAAACAGCTTTAAAAGCTTCTGCAAAACACATGGGTCTTGTCTCCCTCGTGAAGCATACTGTAGAGGTTTGATGTGAAACATAGATTTCAACATATATGTCTGCCTATTATGTATCTGTAATATGCACAAAGACATTAAATGCATATTTATTTATTTATTTATTTTTATTTATATATAAACCATATGCACATCAATTCTGAATGATCCTGAATACTGCTGATATTTACTTATATTACTGGTCATGAAGATGCCAGGCACTCCAAACTACTTTTTAATGTGGTATGTTGAGACGGAGGAATATCAGTTTTAACATTCCAATCCAGTTCTTTTAACTGTTTCCACCTGTACTACAGAGTTATTCCCTCTTTTTCTCTCATCTTATATCTGCATTATAAAAGATATAAACTGACATCAGAAAGACAGAAAGACAGCAAGAAAGAGAAGAAGAAGAAAAGAGCAGGGAAAACCACATTACTTTATTTGGTATATATTCTTAAAAATATTTTGTTAAGGCTCATTTCTGACATTCATCTGAGGATCTGAATTTTTTCTTAGTAGCTATTTACATCAAAAAACACATTCTGCACACTAGGCAGTCTAAATAAATCCCCCATGGTGGTTAAAAATGCAGCTTGTTAATAACACAATTTCCTAATTCTTACGTTTCTATGCTATTTCCATTGTGCTTAGAATGCAGTTTATGGCAAAAGACAGAGCCTGGAACATGCTGTTGACAACTGTGCCAGAGAGAATTCAGCACTGGATATTTAGAAAAAAGTGCTTATGGTGTTACAACTATTCATTGTTCTTGGATTTACAAGAAGATAATCTTAGTAATCAGTGAAGGAAACATAGTTCTAGTTAATTATCCTACAAATCTTATACTATGTACATGTGTGGTCTTAGCTGAAGATCTAATTTGGTGCACTTGGAAATTTAAAACTCTTAAGAATTGTGCATCACAAATATAATGGTAAACATGTCTGCTAGCATTTAAAAAGTACATAAACCTTCACACAATTTTGTTTTATGAAGAAATGCAAATACAAAAAAAAATCAGCCTTGAGGATTAACCTCCAAGCATGGCAGAATTTTAATCAATGTTTTTAAGCACCATGAAACACTCAAAGATTTCGTGCAGATTCTATGAAGTAAATCAGGTCCATCCAATATATCTTCCTCCTATAATTTAATAAACATTCTCTGGCTAGCAATTTGTTAATTTAAAAATATTTTAATGATTTCTGGGTTTTTAGTCAATTACTGACAAAATAATTCCATTTTACCTTAAAATAAAATATAAAACAATCTTTCTCTTTGGAATATGTTACAGAAGAAGCATGCTATGCTGGTACAGCACATCAGGCAGTTTAACTGAGAGTAATAAAATAACTACGGCTATGTATACCATTTTAGAAAGTTCACCTTAAAATTATACAACTTTGCCACATATACGTCTCAAACTGTTTCTCATTACGAACACAAGATCAGTTTCTTTTGCAAAGTATTAAAAGGGCAGACATTTTAAAAAATCATATGAATCCCTCATTCAGATATATAAACCCCTCATTCGTGAATCAACATTTGCTTTGGAGAAGGGAGGAGGGGCACCCATCCTGCACAACAAAGCAGCAGCTCAATACAGCTGCCATCTGGCTTCCTCCTGCAGTTCACTTCCCATAGCAAACAAGATCCATAGTTTAAGGAGTGTTGGGGAAGGGAGAGGGGCTGCAGTTTTAACCTTACAGCTTTATGATGGGGCATTTTTCCACTCTATAAAAACCCCTCTTAATATAGGAGAAGGGGAGGCTCAGGAAATTGTTAGTAGGATAGAAAGCCTTTCACTTCTGTGTTTCTGGTTCAGATCCACATCAACTCAGTGGTAACCAAATATAACTACCACCTAAAGGACTTTTTAATGAAATGAGTTAGCTGATCTCAGTATAATACCTAGTGAGCAAGCATCCATATCACTAAAAGCAACACGAAATACGATAAACTCTTTCCTCCTCCCTGCACAGTTACTTCTCACCAGTAGCAGCTGGGAACATTTCAAACATTAAAGCATAAACCAAACTATTTTAACTAGAACAGAGAGCGCTAAAAGCATGACACAGTCAGCGAGGGGTCTACCATGTGATATGCTATTTCTGCTTAAGTTCATAAAAGCTTAAATTTGTCACCTTTCAGGTTATGTTCTAATGTCTATTGTCCTTACTTTTTCTTAGATAATAGTGATGGACATCTGAGCAGAAAAGAATCTAACAGTTTAGCTTTGCATTTATACTGGAGCAGCTAAGGACTCAAACTGACGGATGGGAATTCTCTATTTTTCTTGTATGCTACGTAATAGTGTACATTCACCATTTTGCTACATTTACAAAATAGTAATAGACCCAAAGGTTCAGGCTGTGTACTCTGGTGGTTCTACCAAACAAAGATGACTATAACATAAATATATGCTGAAGCAACGATAAAGGTGCTGGGTTAAGCAGTAACATAAAACTTAGTAGTTTACCTGTTGCAAACAGTAAGGATCCAAGTCCTTTCACATTAAATTATCATTAATATCAATAGGAGCACTAAAAGATTTCATTGAAATCAATGGAGTTTTTCCATTCCTTCAGCAGGATCTGACTTTATACACATTAATGTTGAGGAATTCGGTCTAATATACAGACAGTTCACAGCATGATGAAATGAAGGACAATTTCTTTCCGTATCTAAAAGCAGCATCCAGTTTACAGTCAAAGTAAAATAAACTTAAAAATCAAACATTCATATTGCTGGAAAGGTCAAATGCTGTTCTAATACCATACAACTAAATGGATAATATCCATTAAGACCGATCAGTGAAAAACACCAACAAAATGAATAAATACAACCCAAAAGCTAATGACCTCAATCCCTAGCAGCCCCTTGACCCTTATTACTACAGCTGCTGGTGTAGGAAAGGATTAAAGGGGGCTAGAAATCATTGGGTTAACATACAAGGGCTCAGAAATTTGACCTTCGTTACTTACAACATATATCCCCTACTAAAAATGAGTATATGAGGAGAATTAGAAACAGAGCTAGCAAAGGTCAGCTTGAGTGCAGATAAACTCAGAAAAAGGAGGCTTGAAAGGCAAAAAGGTTTTATTTCTGCCACAGCACTTTGTTGTAACCAAGATGGTCTAAGGACAGAAGCAGGATTAGAGAAGTTGGCATTGTTGAACATGCTAGATAAACTTTGGGGCACACAAACCTTTCTTCATGTCTTAAACAGAAGCAGCAGCTTTCAAAGATAAATAAAAGAACTACTCACCATTAGATATGTACCATCAGGTCCATATGTCATAAGATGTACGACTAACATCCTCATCACCATGACCAGAAAACTGGACTTCCTCGCTAATTGCAATCATAAATTCAATAATCATGACTCTTTTGTCAAACTGCCTCTAAAATACTCCTATACTAAGATCCTTTCCTAGGTATTAAGGTCAACATCAAAGATGGTAATCTACAAAATAAAATGCACAGAAAACCACAGACTAACAAACTTAACTCCATAAACCTGCAATCATTTGAAACACACACACACAAACAAATCAGGCAACCTCAGATGCCACCCCATTCACCCTGAAGAAAAACTTTGTGATACCGTCCTAAGAACCATCAACTACCCAAATAAGACTTTTAGTCAAAAAGTACACTTCTATAAAAAGATCGTGTTTATTTGAAAGAGATACCTGAGCATTACAGGGGGAATTACAGCTGTCAGATAACACTGTACTCAGTACTTAAAGAGAAAATCATTAATCAATTATAAGCAATTCTAGAAGAAGATGCCACTTTGAAGATGTCTTCCAAGAACGACCTTGGCTTTCTAACAGTCTCTAGCCTCAGAAAACTCACCATCAGAAACATCCTAGGTACAGTCCAAAGACACTGAATGGATGAAGACCATATTTGAGCATGAAACGTAAAATCTGACAACATATCTCTATTGTTATTGTAGTAAATAATCTCTCAATAGAATCACCACTATCTTTCAATTCTACAACTGCGCCTTCAGGAATATAATACAGTTTATCCCAGTAACTTGCCATCACAACAGCTATGATCTATGTAAAACTAAGCAAAATCTATATATTGGAGCGAACTGACACAGTCTATAAAGGAAAAAAGTACCCATCTGTGAACATCTCTCACTAGTCACTGTGTTTCTGATCTCTCATCCCTTCTTCTCTGATTGCTCACAAACTATGCCCTTACGCTCAGGTAAAACCTACAAAAACATCTTTGAAATTTTGGTAAGCAAAACTCGTGAGTCCACTGGATGCCAAAAATCATGGATGCAAGATAGTAGTTTTATAGCACATTTTAATCTCCCTTCCTTGTCCCCCAGATGAACCTGTGTTTCACATACAACAAACAATGTATTTTCTCCCTACTGTAAATATCTTTGTCTTTCTCTCCTGTTCCCCCCCAGCCTCATATCATCCTGTCTCTTCCACAAGTACCAACTGCTTTTCTTTCGAAGACGGTTGAATTGATGTACATCTACCTCTGAGCAACTGTTCTCCACTTTTATTTTGCTGTTGTTTCTATTTCACACATGGAAGAGAGGCTTGTGTGCCTGCAAGCCTAACTTTTCCAAATATTCCAATCAGTCTAACAAATGATAATACTTCTATGTACAGACCTCTTCCTGTATTTTTTCAAAGCCATGTCTGTTGACAACGAAACTAAAAATGTGAGGGAATTAAAAGGCAAATTTTGGCATAATAAAACTTTGGGTTCATTCTACTTCCAGAATTCTGAAACTTAAGGAGCAATTTTATATATTTTAAAAGCTTTTTTTAATCACAACCAGTAAGCTTTTAAATGGTATTCCTGTAGCTCTGAATCTGAGTAACTAACAACTTTTTTTGAAAAAAAAAAAAAAAGCTTGTTTTTGCCAAACATAAATTCACTGAACACAAATGAAGATAAAATGATCCTCTAAAGAGAATTCAAGGATTCATGCACAACAGAGAAATCTGGATTGGGATAAGCATGGGAAGAAGACACGAGGTGTATTTTCTATTTTTTTCATGATGAGTTTCCTGCACAAAGCAAGCCAAATACTACGAAAGCAGTTAATTTTGATTTATTGTAAGTGACCAGCACTTACAATAAAATGAGAAAGAGATAAGAACAGTTCCTTCATCAGACAACAGGGATTAGATTTCACTGAGGGCCAGTGAAGAGTCATGCAGTAGGAAAAAAAATGTAACAGCTTTGAGTAGTTCTCTATGCTTTATCTGGGAAAACATTTAGATTGTACGTAATTGCTCATCATATTTACAAAAGACTGCTGAGTGGCATTTATCTACTGAAAAAGACTGAATCAAAAGAATGCCAGTGTAACAATTAAGAAGCCAAGGTGTGTCCCACTAACCCAGAGTTGAAAAAGTCTAGTCTCAAAGTAATTTAGGTAACCACGTGTGGTTTTGCCTGGGTTAGAGATAATTTTCTTCATAGCAGCTAGTATGGGGCTATGTTTTGGATTTGTGTTGAAAACAGTGTTGATAATACAGGGATGTTTTCGTTATTGCTAAGCGGTGCTTGCACAGAGTCAAGGCCTTTTCTGCTTCTCACGCCACCCCATCAGCGAGCAGGCTGGGTGCGCACAAGAAGCTGGGAGGGGACACAGCTGGGACAGCTGACCCCAGCTGACTGAAAGGATATTCCATACCATGTGATGTCATGCTCAGCATATAAAGTTGGGGGAAGAAGAAGGAATGGGGGGACATTTGGAGTGATGGCATTTGTCTTCCCAAGTAACCGATAGGCGCGATGGAGCCCTGCTTTCCTGGAGATGGCTGAACACCTGCCTGCCCATGGGAAGTAGTGAATTAAGTCCTTGTTTTGCTTTGCTTGCACGTGTGGCTTTTGCTTTACTTATTAAAATGTCTTTATCTCACACGAGTTTTCTCACTTTTTACCCTTCCGATTCTCTCCCCCATCCCACATCGGGGAGAGTGAGCGAACAGCTGTGTGGTGCTTAGTTGCTGACTGGGGTTAAACCACACCACCACATCATATAAATCCTTACATAAATTTACGAAACTTTGCAGGGGAAACTATCTAGGTTCTTTGACTCTGTTGCATCTCTTCATAAGGCAGGTCCAGTATCTCATTCATTTTACAGGTAGAAACATAATTTTTCAGTTCACATTTAATAATGGCCCAGTTCATGGAAATTTGTTCTTTTGATAACTGTCATTTACTTTATACAGGTCCTTTCCCTGCCTTGTGGTTTATCGCCCATTCATGTTTTCATAGGTAACTATTGTACCACCTTCAAGTCTTTGTTTTACTAGACTAAACAAGCTGAACTCTTAAATTTCCTTGAGGTTGTACCTTACTCTGTTCAGCTGCACCCATCTATGCTCAGCTCATCTTTATTGAAAGCAGATAACCAGAAATGCACTGCAGTATTCCAGGTGATGTACAACTTACCTGTCCTTCTATAAATACATCAGATCCACAAGAACCTCCAGCTCTTTATATGTTTACAGTCCAAAGAGGTGTAATGTATAGCAGAAATTTTTGTTATTTTCACCTCATATTACAGACTTTGATCCCATTTTGTATTCCTACATGCTTCAAGGTCACCTAGCAGTAAGGTATTTTTGCATGAAAGCCGTCTCATCTGCTCTAATACCTACTACTTTGGTTTTCGCATGTATTTTTTGTGCCGGTGTAATTAATGAAAATATAAAATAAGATAGTGCCCTGAAACATTCCTTGAAGAACCTTACTCCTGCATCTGATAATTTCCTTTTCAATAACATCTGTGGTCTCCTTAGATGTTTAATCTTAATTTATAAATTAATTTCAATCTTAATTTATAAATGCCTTCATTACATTACAGATTAAGTTTCAGAACAACATCATAGCCTATAAATTTAGTGACAATACACTGAAAAAATGTTAGCCATCACAAATGTGTAACTGGATTTTGACATTAACATTTGTTCTCCACTCTATATCTGGGAAGTTAATCTCCCATGGTTACACAAGTCCTAGTAGGGTTTCTCTGTCTAATAATATTTCAGGAATCTGAATGTATCTAATATATCCAAATATATACTAGACCCCTGGGTGCTCTTCCAGTAGGATCTGTTTAACGGCTCTTCCAGAAGTGAAGCAGCATTTGCAACTACCTCTAAAAGACAAAGGTAGGTATATTCTGCTTTTTAAAGCATAGCATAGTGATAATACAATGCCTTTCAAAAACTTAACCAAAAGATGTACATCTTCTTGGCCTTAGAAAACAAAAAGTAGGTATCCCTCTAAACTAGAATACATTTGCAGGAAAACAAATGCGCACTGTGGTAAATGTTGCCTTAGTATTAATATGTACTAATGCATGATCCATTTTAAAGGACAGAAAAACACACACAATGTACTTCTGAGTTGCCTGCAAGTAGGGTAAAGAGCAACATGCTTTCTGTTTTCCCACAAAGGAAAACGTAGCAGAATCTTCAAGAGCAAATTAATCAATTTTTCTAATTCCAGTAAGAATCTAACTTGGTAGAAGGCCTAAAAGATTTATAGTTACAAAGATGTTTTTAAAGTAATAAATAATAACAGAAGTAGGAATAAAATATTATACTGCTGTATCAGTAACACAATGTACACTGAAAGTCAGATAACTTGAAAGCTTAAGTATCAAGTTTAAAAGCCCTACCAGGTAGCTTTTGGATCATTGGCTTTTTGGACCAAATCCCATAAATGTTTTTGGACCAATTCCCATGGGCTTTTAGAATAAAGTCAGAGCCTCCACACTTAATCATATAGAACAATGGCACAGGTCTCATTTTTTCAGTTCATATTAATTCCACAGTGAGAGCACAAAAATTAAGAACTAACTAGCTGTTACTGGATGAATCAGTATTGAAATATACTAAAATGCACAATTACACATTTTACTGTTGATTAAACAAAAGGCTTTAAGGAAAGAAAGGAGTACACAGATATTTCTTCCATGGGTTATTTTTGTTTCTGCTGATGCATGGCCGAAAATTGTGACAATGGGTGAAAAATTACATATTTTCTCCCCATCTCTCCTTCTTCAGTAAAGACAGAAAAGTTCCTTGCCATTCCCAAGCTGTCTCACTGTTTAACAGTTTTGTAGCTTTGTATCAATTTCAAGCAAGTTGGAAGTTTAACCCTTTGGATCTTACGTGGCACTACAATGCAGTTAATAAGAATTTGTTTTAGAGTCAATACAATAACACAGTCTCTAAAAGACAGCTGAATCTATACCCCAAAATTGTACTGGAATAACCCTCCCCACTAGTGACTTGTAAATCTTTTATTAAATGGAGCATAATATGCTGCTTGTCCTTAATGGACTAGAAAATACATTAATAGTATATACATTTCACAGTGCTGAAGTTGTAAAATATAGCATTGCTGTACTTAGTAATGGTGAATACTGTTTTTATAAGCAGCACACAAATACATTACTTTGAAGCTGGTTTACAGATACCCCTATCTGTTAAGATATGGCTTGGCTGCAAATCCATTAATCTAAGCCAGACTGTAGCATACCTGTGGTGTCCTACAAGCACTAATTGATAAGACTTCCCAATTATAAACTTCACTTCATTCTTATGAATGCAGTAAATGAAGACGTGGAAGTAGACGAGATCTCATTTTGGATAAGACTCTAGTCCTTGTTAAAATGTTATTACTTCAGAGCTGGTTATATATCATCATTGATATAACAATAACAGATGTCTTATTTGTGCATTCCTTTTCTGCCTGCCTTTCAGCTATGATTTTACAACTTGTAAAGGATTAGAAAAAATTGCTAAAGAATTTACAAGAGACTTCTGCAGTATTATTTAGAAGACAAGCGTAATATTGTTTTTACAAACTCGTCAACTAACATAACTCTCATTCAAAGGACTATATTCTGTTTTACTTTCCTAGTCTGTGAGATTATTGATTTGGGGCTAAGTTTATCAGTAAAGATTACTACATGTGATAACGGTGACAGATAAGTGGTAATGCTAACCATGAGGATACTGCCTAAGAACACTTCCATTTGCAAATAAATGCACATAAACTATGGCATTATATTCTCAAAAGGTTTGTATGAATCATGCTTTGATTAGTGATTCTATAAATAGTTTAAATGAGTAGGGATTGATTTGAAGCCGTTCCCTTTTCATTGTTCTATACTTCACTTCAATAAACAGGAAGGTTATAACTACTACTTAAAACTTCCTTAGCCAACGTTCTTTTCTGTGGCATTTCACTGTCAAGAGCAATGATTGGAATGGGACTAAACAACCAATCAAAAATATGCAAAAATTTTGGATTTGCATTTTTTTAAAAAAAAAAAGTGGTTTTTTTTTCCCCAGTATGCTAGCATTTTTCCGCCCCTAAGTTCTTTCAGTTTTGAAATATGAACTACGTTAGACTAACCTGTGCAGTTTCACCACTGTATATGGAAACTGTGGAAAAAAAGAACTCAATTTTTCACATTTTTTTCCATAAAACCTTAAACTAACTGAGGTTTTGGCATGAAGGTTAATGTAGGGACTCAGGGAATGGTTGACTCTTCAAAGGTATTCATAGAAAAGCTTTGTGGCATGTAAAAGATACATCATGCACACCTGTAAACTAATAGAATAAATATTCCAATTAATTATCAGCCTGAATTACTGCTAGAAATAGGTAACAGTTCTCCAGTTCCCAAAATGTGCAGTCTGAAATAGCTAAACAAAATGCTGAAGTTCTAGAATTTAAAAATGAATCATGAATTTTACAAATTATCGTTCCAGGAATTTTAACCATTGCCACATGTACTTACCATTATGTTAACTGAAAACTTTATTCTTCTGAGGACTGCATAATCTACTTACATTTTTAGTTGCAGTTTACAAAATGAAATTTCACACAAAAGCTTTGAGAAGTTGTTCTCTGATTTTTTTTGACCAAAGCTATATATATTCCATTCGCATGCAGTTAATTACTCACATTTATGTCTATGCAGATAGGTACAGAAGTCACGCATCCACATTCTGAGGTAGTCGGAGGAAGCCACATATCCAAGCTTGCTGGATAAGCCCTGCCAAGCAAAAGAGAACACTGATTAACATACTACCACACTAATACAGCAGTCTCATTTCTGGACCTGAGCTGCCCCACGTTGACCAGCTCAAAGCACAAAAAGAGCAGCTGACATCCATTTGTATCACTCTGTATAGATGTACAATTTAGATGTGTCTACATGTTGTAAATGAGTGTAGTACAGAAATATTAAAGTGTATTCTAAACATATTTTTTTTAGTCCTGGAAATCACCTATCTCAACTGCAGCAATCAGCTATGTTGAAAAGTACAGAGTGCAGGTACAGCATCAGTTATATCCATTCCACTAACGTATGACTACTAACTCTGTGTCATGCAGCAGACATGTTCTATAAGCTGCCCAGTATAAAGAAAGTTCAAGTCAGCTTATTACATAGAATTTTTCCTAAAAATGTATTTATTTTTTTTTCTTTAAATGACTTCATTAGTTTAAAAATTCCTACTGATGTAAATTCTGAATTTTACTTGGATATGGTAAATCAAAGACACAAAAGAAATGAATCAGTTCCAATCTTTAGAAATTAGGCCTAGGTGGTATACCAAACATAAACACTAGAAGAAAAATATAATGCTTAAAAATGGCTTAAAGATAAGGGCTGTCATATATAGATAGCATGCAATACTTGACAAGAAAGACAAGCGTTCTATCCACTGACAGTATATACATCTTTCTCTGACATCTCTAGTAACAGGGAAAAAAGGACGAAAAGACCAGTTCTGGGAGTCATCAGTTACAATTATATGATGACCATATACAGCACTACTCACAACCCAGATCAAAACCTGAGTTGTTTAAAGGATGGAAAAAACTTTATGAAGACATACATCACACACTGGAAGGCTTTATTTTCCTCTATTATTATTTATTTATTTTCTGCAGGCAATATGAAAATCACTGCCTTAAGTACATTGGTGTATACACAATAAATAGTTTCAAGGTAGAAAGAAATTCATCCTTCCATGGTTATTTTGCAACATCTAAACTGGTGCAAGGTGTCCACAAGATACAGGAAAGATTTCTATGCCACCACTGCATTTCTATAAAAGTTCCCAACGCAGAGAAAATGTTAAGGTCAGCTGAGAATCCCCTACACGTGAGATACTCTCTGGCTACTCTTCTAATCATATGACCTACCAGTCAGAATGCAAGCAGAACTTTCCTGGCAAGTACTCACAGACAAACTACTGTTAAGCCTACATTTTCCTCCTTAAGCAATTGTATTGCTAGTTCCCTCAGGATGGAAAAAGAATCATCTTATTTTGCCTCCATATTTTTATGAAGGATGTCTAGATAATTATGGGTTCACTAACTTGTTGCTGCACCAGTATCACTGATTAACCGTAACTTGCAGAACTACAAAGTAACGAGTCTTGAAGTTGCAAAATGTGTGATGGAAGAACATAATTCAAAAATATAACTTATTCTGAAGGTTCTTTCATAGTTGAACATTGTTGTATACAAAGAACCTGCCTGACATGAACTACTAAATAACACGTACGTCCAAGAGCATATCAGTGAAAAACAAACAGGCTCTGAAACTCACACTATCAGAAGCAAACTGAAATGGAGTCTTTGGTGCTTATACCAAGAATAAAGAGCTAGATCTAAAATACCATCCTATTAGTTGTAAGGACTTGCTAACACTAAGTGGGTTTAAACAAAATGTACTTACCTGATATTTACTAAAACCACCTTTCTTCCATCATTCAAATTTCACAGAATCACAGAATTGTTTAGAACTTCATGAGATCATCTAGTCCAACTTCCCCCTGATCAAGTAGGTCACCTCAAGCCGGCTGTCCAGGATTGTGTCTGGTCAGCTTTTTAATGTCTCCACAGAAGAAGATTCCACACCCTCTGTGGGCAACCTGTTCCAAGTGTTTCATCACACTCATAGTAAAAATCTGTCTTCTCATGTTCAGATGGAATTTCACGTGTTTTAATTTGTGCCCATTGGCCCCTGTCTTGTCAGTGGGTACTACTAAGAACAGCCTGGCTCCCTCTGGTTCATTCCCTCCCATCATGTATTTACACACATTGGTAAGATCCCCTTTGAGTTGCCTCTTCTCTAGGCTGAAGAGTCCCAGGTCTCAGCCTCTTCTCATATAAAGATACACCAGTGCCTTAATCATCTTTGTAGCCCTGCTCTGGACTTGCTCGAGTAAGTCTGTATCTTTTTTGTACTGGGGAGCCCAGAGCTCCAAACAGTACTCCAGATGCAGCCTCATCAGTGTTGACTAGAGAGGAAAAATTACCTCCCTCTACCTGCTGACATCCCTCCTACTAATGCAGCCCAAGATACTATTGGCCATTTTTGCCATGAGGGTGCATTGCTGGCTCACAGTCAGCTTGCTGTCCACCAGGATCCCAACATCCTTCTCAGCAAAGCTGCTTTTAAGACTGCTGGTCTGTGTGCACTGGTGTGTCAGGTTATTCCTCCCAAGATGTGGGACTTTGCGTTTCCCCTTTTTAAACTTCATGAGAAAATCAATTAATTTAAATTACATTAAGTAATTCAGAGATAGCATAGGAATGATCCACTGGACCACTAGATTTCATCCTCAACAAAAGTTTAAGAAATCTGAGATATGCAAATTTGTTTCCAGTTGAATTAACCTCAAAATTATCACAGAATCATAGAATCTTCATGGTTGGAAAGGACCTTTGAGATCATCGAGTACAACCATACACACACACACACAAAAAAAAACCCAACCAAAACAACCAACAACTTACAATCTCTGCCCTCCAGAGCATGCCCTGAAGTGCCAAATCTAGACGTTTCTTAAATACCTCTAGGGATGGTGACTCAACCACCTCCCTGGGCAGCTGTTCCAGTGCCTGACCACTCTTTCAGTAAACTAATTCTTCCTAATATCTAATCTAAACCTCCCCTGCCACAACTTCAGACCATTTCCTCTGGTCCTGTCATTATTTACTTGGGAGAAGAGGCCAACACCCACCTCTCTCCAACCTCCTTTCAGGTAGTTGTAGAGGGCAATGAGGTCTCCCCTTAGCCTCCTCTTCTCCAAGCTAAACATGCCCAGCTCCCTCAGCCTCTCCTCATATGACTTGGTCTCCAGAACCCTCACCAGCCTGGTAGCTCTCCTCTGGACCTGCTCCAGCACCTCAATGTCCCTCTTGTACAGAGGGGCACAGAACTGAACACAGGACTCGCGGTGAGGCCTCACCAGTGCCGAGTACAGAGGCACAATCACTTCCCTACTCCTGCTGGCCACGCTATTCTTGATACAAGCCAGAATGCTGTTGGTCTTCTTGGCCACCTGGGCACACTACTGGCTCATGTTAAGCTGGCCGTCCACCAGCACCCTCAGGTCTTCTTCTGCTGGGCAGCTTTCCAGCCACTCTTCCCCAAGCCTGTAGCGTTGCTTGGGGTTGTTGTGACCGAAATGCAGGACCCGGCACTTGGCCTTATTAAACCTCATACGGTTGGCCTTGGCCCACCGATCCAGCCTGTCCAGGTCCCTCTGTAGACACTTCCTACCCTCAGGCACATCAAGACTCCCTCCTAGTTTGGTGTCATCTGCAAACTTACTGAGGGTGCACTTGATCCCCTCATCCAGATCATTGATAACGATATTAAACAAAACTGGCCCCAAAACTGAGCCCTGAGGGACACCACTGGTGACCAGCTGCCAAGAGGATTTCACCCCATTATATAGCAAGACAGCTAAAACATTCTTTCTTAGCATATGAATTAATGCAACAGTTGTCTGAAAGACCTAAGCACAAGTAAATATTTACAGTAAAATTCACCACAATATGTTTGGAATGGTTAATGTCCATGGATCAACTCTCTTTAGTCACTGCTTGTACTGGTCACTAAGTGGAAACACCAGGGCAATTAGAAACAAGAAAAGACAAGACACGGGGGACCTCATGATAACTGACACTCCTCCGTCTCCTGTGATCAACGTAAAACACGTGGTGCATTATCACTTTTATCTTGCAAGGTACCTTTACTAAACAGGTCTAGAAAAATGGAAGAGATCACTACCACTTTTGTCCCCTTCGGCTGCCTCATGTAGCTTCACAGACATCAGATGTTGTCTGGGATATTTGTCTTGGCTTCTTTCTGATATTCTTCTGACAGGCTTAACTTCTAATTTTTTTACTCTCTCTCCTGTTTAATTAACTTTCTCCTTTTGCCAAAGAGCATGTGGTAGTTACACAGGACAATACTGTGAGAACATGATTAGAGACAGAACTAAAAGCAATGTTTTAAGCACCATTGTGGTGAAATAATGAGATAAGACATTTATTAATATTAAACTTTTCAAATATTTTCAATTTTTAAAAAAATATATGTAAAATAATATAAATGGCAAACAATAACATGTAACTTGGATAAAATTTTAGTTGCTTAATGATACTACAGGTTTTTATTGGTACCTTCTTGAGGTTGGTACCCTTTTATTTTCACCAAAAATCCAGAGAGCTTTGTAACATCTATCTACATGTAAATGACAATTTCATGCTACACTACTTATGTATTTATTCTTAAAACCTCATACAAAAAATCTTTCATGAATATACTATTTAATATATATTTCCAGCTTGTACTATTTTCTACTCTACAATAGTCAAAATTTCTTACTCTGCTCTCTGGAAACATGCACAACCCTTGTACATAGAAGAAACGCTTAAAGAAGGCCTTTGAAGAACAACAGCAACACATTTAGTGTTTAGATCCTTAATGAACTTCACCTGTTTAACTTCTCAAAGAACAGTTTGACTGTGACCTGAGCAGCAACACTGACTTTAAATTGATATATCTACCATACAACCTACCAAAATCAGGAAATCAAGCTATAGCAAAACTAAGTGATAAAAATAAAGCTAAACAAGTTCCAATTGGGCTACTTAAAATTGACAGCAAAAGTAATTAACTACAGAGAATTTAGTAAGAGTCTGTACTTCTGGATGATTTTAAATCAAGATTTAAAGATCTTTTTGGTTACCATTTTGTTTTAAAAAGATGTCCTCTAATTCAATCACTGGTGCTGAATTATAAGCAGCAATTAATTAATGAAATACCTACAATATATGTTATGCAGGATATCAGGCTAAATGACCATCGTGTCTTTCCTTCTGGCCTCAAATCAGAAAGAACATATAAATGTATGAGCAAATTAGCTTATATTTTAAACTTATTATGAATGTGACTGCTTAAACAGAAGAGCAAGAGTTAGGCTACACCTAACACAAATACCATCAAATATATTATTTACAATATTAGAACACTAAATATGGAAGTAGTAAACTCATTTTCAAAACAAATTATTTTCTTAAATGGCATCATCTAGCAAGCTATTTTATTGCTTTGAGCAGTCTCATCAACTTGCCATGAAAGACACTAAGTATACTAAAGCCATACAACATGGCAGTAGTCTCCATTTTAACTTACCCTTAGGGACTACTTAACCTCTTGTTTTACTTTTTCCAGACCAAAGCAACGGTAAGGGTAACCAAGAGATGATATATATGTCATAACTATGTAAAGGTCAGCAAGGTTTAAACACGTTGGGTTCTACTCATAAATATTTGACTAATAGGAGTGTATTTTTCATCTTTAAACCCCAAGATTGGCACCTCAGTTGGCAGCAAATTATTCTGACTGAACATGTAAAATACGTGGTTCCCGAGTTGAATTTCTCCAGATACATGCCGGAATGCCAATGTCAAATATCAAGGAGTAGTAATAATTCTTCTATTACCATTTCTTACATTATAAAGGTAACTGACCGCATCAGTATGAGTTGTACAATGTGCCCCATTCTGAACTTGCTTGCATCACTTTGACTCCAATTAAGCTATTTTGAATTCACGGCAGAATAGTTTAGAACCTGGTCCTATACATCTCTTATTACTAAGCAAGTCACAGCTTCATTTAGTCTATAGGACAGAAAGGGCAAAGTAGTTTTACTACAGGGGAATAGGTGACCTTGTTCAGGATTGCCTAAGTTTAGGCAACCTACGCTGATCCTTTGGATATCTTTGAAGCAACTGGTTTTAGTGTTACTGTACACGTTTGCATAAAGCAAATACACTCAAAACCTTTCCTCCTTGGAAAAAAAAAGTGCACTATTAATCAAGGAAAATGTTTTTTTTATTATTATTTTTATAATTGAAATGAAAACTGATTTGATGTGCAAATAAGCCATTAATGTCTACTACTCCATGGAATTACATACTTTTATATTTCACTTATTTAGTGGCTCAAATAGTCCATCTCTATCATCTTCTCTCTTGATTCTTGAACTAAAAACCACCAGATCTGAACATGTGGCCATACGATTCCAGAGAGAATGTCATCATATAAATCATTAATATTTTCCTCACTAAAAAAGAGGGAGGTGGGGGGAGCCTAGACAACAATTTCATACATTTACATGTTTTCCAGGCTGTTGGATTAGGCAGGGTTTTTTCCCCCAGATTGGTATGGCTTGGGTTAGATTTAAAATCAGTTCCCAGAGGAGGCTGATAAATGGATTAAAGTGGAACATAAATTCCCTATGTCACCCAGTCCCTTAAACCTTGATGTCAGTAACATGCCTAATCATTCCATTATTATAAATGTCAAATATGTTTTACATGTGTTAGAAAGAGTGAATGGGTATCAGAAGAAACGGAAGACTCAAGAAACTGTAATGCTATTATAAACTTCCATGCAAAAATATCTAAAATATTACAGTGTTCACCCATTAGTATTTCAGATTGTTATTTTCTTATAATTTGCACTCTGAATCCCCTACTGTGAGAGATAGACCAGTTTATCCATTGTGGTACATTTGCTTTGCTTTCCCTTAGTGGCACTACTCCTATGAGCTAGCATAACAAACTGAAGAGTGTATACAGGCAGAATACAAACTCGCAGTGTGAATTTTTTTCAGTAGTTAATTTGAGAAATTGCACACAGGAATCTTGCTTAGAAAATATTAGAGCTTTTATTCTACACAGCAAAATGAAATGCCTCAGCTGAAGAAATGTTTGCGCTGGATTTTAAGAAAGATGTTGCAAAGTATAGTGAGCAAAAAAATGACAACTACCTCAGAAAAATGACTTACAAGAACGGACTGAAAGAACTGGGCTTGCGTACACTACCAAACAAAAACAGAAGTGGATCAGCAACACAATAATCCTGGAACAAGTAAAATATCAGTGATTTATCATTCTCCTCTTTCTTCAAAGTTTACAGAGGAAAGTAAGTGGTTTGGAATTAAAGAGTAGGAACAAGTTTTCCAAGCTCAAGTGAAGTAAAATACTGAACACGCTACCAATGGATACTATGAAAACCTCATTACAGAAGTCTACAATAACAAATTAGAAATATTTCAGTATGAGACAGTACAGTTATATTTGATAGTATCAAATATCTGATCTGGTTACTACATCATCTCTTGAAATAAGCTGCCTTCTACATTTCTACGATTCTGTGGTAACAGTCATTCAAAGAATATTGCAATTCTTTCATGGTGAAAATACTTGACATGTAATGAGAGGTAAGAATCCTTGGGCAATAAAGCATTAACCATTTTAGAGGAAAAACAGGGAAATAAACTTCAGCTATTCAATATAACTCCCTAAGTATAAGGTGACAATAGAAATTTCACTACTAGGGGAAAAGAAGTCACCCTTAATCTACTTCTGTGTCCCTCCCCAAAGCTTATCTGATCTAAAATAACCCAAAGTTCCCTAAAAAACATTATATGCTTAAGAGTTCCAGACTACACATAATAAAGGTCCTAATTTTCATGTTGGCTAGCCATACGCAGCTCCCGTTGAAGTCACACAGACCTGGTGAGTCCCCACAAGTTATATAGGCAAACCTTTGCTGTTTTATTTTCTTTGTGTGGCAGTAAAATGAGGTGGAGAGAAAAAAAGACCCAAACTACCACAGCAGCACACAATTCTACAAATTTAAGTTTCTGTTGCCCGTTGTTAGGCACCGGATAAATCAACAGGTCAGGGAGTTAACACTAATCTGTTCTCTCTTTCACAATTCATGCTTAGGCAGAATTTGTTCCTCTTTCAGAGATTTTGTTGGAAAGCAATAAGGCACAATACTGCAGCTAGTTTTAGCCTTGTAAAGTATTTACCTTTCTATTTGAAATACTTCCGGCTGTAAGAAAAGAGAAACAGACAAGCTACTTAGCTACTCTGAGGTACTATGTTTCCAACAAGTTACTAAAAACAACATAGGCAATTCAGCAGAGCCTTGCTGCCTCACAATAATGCTTGGGAAGTATATTGCAAAGTTATAAAATTTTGTTAATTAGCAAAAATAAAAAATAAATACTGAAAACAATACAATCTATCACAAAGCGTACATTTTATTTCACTAGAATAGTTGTATTTTAAGTAGGTTAATTTTCTTTTAATATATTTACACATTGCAACATTAGTGTTACAATGTCTAACACTAAGAAGCTTGGAAATTATACTATCCATTTTGTTGTACAACCTTGATTCAGTCCTTCTGTTTATCTGTATTACAAAATAGTCCTTAATTTCTAATTTTTACCTCCTTTGCCTTACTTACATAGAAAATAGCACATCTCTTCAATACTTCTTTTTAACCTTTAGATTAAAAATTTGGCCTTACTTGTTCTTTACTGCATGCTGTCCATGTCACACATACTCAGAATAGTCTTGCTGATTTCAGTATACATTCTCTAATGAAGCTCATTACCATAGCAGTTTACTGCATAAGCAGTAGCATGAAGATACATATTAGCAAATGTATTTCCAAAACATCTTCTCCTCTGTCATGTGTATACTTTTGTGTATGTGTGCCTATATATTTTTTCATTAATATATATATATGTATGAGAGAAACTAAGTTTGAAAGATTTAGGGCAAAACTGTTCACTGATTTGGGCTCTCCAATGTAACACACCCAGGACCTGATTTTTCAGAGTACCTTGCTCAGTACTCTGTATGTTCAAGGTACAACTTCCATTAAATTCAGTTGCTTTGATAGTGCTTAGCATTTAGTGCAATGGTGGTCTCAAATGTAAATTCTTAGCAGAAGATATGCAGGATAATCATATTGCTTAATGGTTGGCACCTAATTTAGATGTCTAATTTGTGAGGTTAATCCCCCAAGGCTCTGCTACCATCAACAAAAAGAGGCAGCCCTGCTGTCTCTGGTATGCATCCCTATTTCCTCCCATGTGCTGGCACTTAAATTTATAAGGCTTTTGGTGAGTTGGATTCACAAATTAATTTAGGTGAAAAAAATATTTTTATGGCTTGGGGTTTTTTTTGCATGTTAAGTTTTCAGCTGGGTAGCTGATGTGTCTGACTATGTATGCACACAAATAGCAGGAGCAGTAATACAAGTGCACAGGTATTACTTTGAAACTGGCCAGAGCAGATTGGGATGATTTCTTCAGCCAGCAGCTTATGGCACCTATGTAATTAAATTAGATGGGTGGCACAGAATAATGTGCATGTTGAGTCAAAAAAAGCCACATGGAAAGAAAATTCCATTAAATGACCTCTAAGCTTACATGAAAAGTCCATAACAGAGGCAAAGAGAGAATTCGTATTTCCTGGGCAGCAGTCAAATTACCTTTACACTTATATTTTCTTTCTATAGTTCCTGCTTCATTCACCCAGTACATATTCCAAATTCTGCAACAAATGAGGCTGAGGTCCTACAGAAAACAATCTAATTCATCACACAACTACAGGGTTTTCTCTGTACAGTGAATGAAGCTGAAATCCCTTGGCAAAAAAAGCAGTATACAGTAGTTAATGGTATTTTAAAACATATAGACAAAGAGGGCAAATTGACTTTAAATAATTGAATTTGAAACCAGAAAGGTATTTTCATATAGGCTTCTGTATCCGACTACTGAGAGCTTAAAAAGGCAAACACAAAGTCCAGAAATTTCATCATCATGTGGAACCACAGTGGAGTCAAGTGGCAGGGTAAGAACACTTAGGGCATGTTACCATGTCAGTTATCGAAAATGATTTTTAAATAACTCATCATTTTCAAAAATCATTTACAGCTTGTTACAGAAAATACATAAACATGCGGCTTAGAACCATAAAAGTGGCCCAAGTCCGTTAAAATTGATAGACTTTCAATTGACCATAGATCAGGCCCCATGCACTTAAAGCAGTGTTTTCAAAACACTGTATGAATGCAGACCTTCTGGGTTTTTAAAATTACTTCAACAAGCAAATAAGAATTTTAATGTAAGATATATTGGGTATATTAGTAGTACAGAAAACTCATTGAGGAACACTGAAATGTGCCTCAATGACTTCTGTGATTATGAGGAACAAATCTGAAGTCACAGAAGGAAAACAATGCCTGCCTGCCTTTTTTTAATTAGTATTCTGCTATGTATAATCATTCTATTGCTGTCATGCTCTTCACACTGTTGTGGTGTCAAGCAATCCCATGAACACTTCTAGGGAAAAAAGCAGAAACTTATGGTGACTTATCATCTTGTGAATTGGCAAAACAGTTAATGTTTAACAGTGATGTATAGACCAACTGTTCCTTTTTTTTTTTATTTGTTTGTTTAATACATCCTGAAGATATCATGGTTTGTTTCACAATACAAGCACTTTCAGAAAGTACGTTAAAACCTATGGATATAAATAAGATCATAAATTGAGGGTTCTCCTTGTTTATGAGGTAACAACTGTATCCTGTGGAGGTGTTTATTATACTGGTTACAGATACAGTTGCTACTAAGTTAAGTGGAAGCATGCTCAAGTTTTCCCTATGATTCAAAAATGTCAAACAAGAAGAGCTGAATTTCACAACAAAAAAAAAAAATCACACAAAACATATCAGAAGACTGAAAAATACTTGTAGAAACATGCACCAATGAAGTGGCAATATTACAAGTATTAGAAAACCCTAGCAAGCACTCCAATCAGTTGCAAATGAGATTCTAATCTTACTGTAGTTCCCAATACTAGCATCTACAATCAATAGATTGGAAAATATATCTGACTGCTAGCAGTCTTTGCATTAATTTTGTTACAGAAAGCAACATGGACCAGAGATTGTGTCTATGAAGAAATGTGGTGGTAAAGTAAAAACACAGCTGTAAGGTCATAAAAATCAAATCAAAATTTGCACTTTGTGCCTGAACTGATTCCTCGTAATATCATACCATAATTACCTGGTATCAAAACACAGTGGTTTTAAGCTCTGTGGAGAATAATGAATGGCATTTTAACTCTGAACTTGGCTGTAAATCACACTATGCAATCATCTTAAGCTAATGGTAGACACGTACTACTATCACAGTCAAACTACCAGCTAACACAAAATAAAAAACAGACCAAGGGTCCATTACCTACCGTCCTACACCAACTGCGGACGAGGCTACCTGCAAGTAATGACTGTCATTACTGGAAGGCCTATGCCAAGTGTTTCGCTCTGTCTCCCTGTGTTCATCGTCCCCCTATATCTTATGTGTCCTCTTCCTTTCCTCTCCCCTCCCCCCCCCGCCATTTGTCATTCCCAGTCATTTGGTTTTCCCATAGTTTCTTTCTCTTTAGTTGTCTGTCCTTCTTGGAAGGAAATTTAGTTTATATAATATAAGGACTGGAACCCAATCCCAAGGCAAAAATCAAGAGCAGCTGCCACAGGCAGATACCAAGGAAACAACTTAAGAACAAAGCAAGCACAGTTACTTCCTGAAAATGTTCCCCCAACATTCAACCATTTGCAGCTCTGAGTCTCCCTGAGCCAAAGGTAAATTTAAATTTTTCGTGCATTTTTTTCTTATATATTTCATCCAGTTGCTTACTGAATTTATGCAAACTTCCACCATCTACATCTTAAAACATAGGTGTCCAGAGCTTAATTACACATGGTCTGACATTTGTGTTATATAGTAAAACTACAATGGCAGTTTGATTGCTGGGAAAAAAGTATGCAATGAACTCTTTCTGCCAAGAACATATCTTTTTTTTCTTATTGGAATTTTGAGCATTTCATTGGAATAGTTATGTAGTAACTAATTTAGACAAAGAGTAGCTTATACTTTGCATACAGAACTTCTCATCTATATTTTTCATTTCGCCATTGAAAATGCTTCTTTGCGATGAAAAGCAACAGTTCACATCTTTGAGGGCTGTTACCTCCTTATGACAGCATGATATTAGCTCCTCTTGGTTTCAGTAAACCTTTACCCTGGAAGGTTATTTATTTTTTTAAAAAAAAATAATTTTGAAATCTCCAAAACCTTGTTCCAGTACGAGAGTCTACAAAACATATCCCATTTATATAAAATACATACATGAGATGTTTGTATTTTGGTCCATAGACTAGTAACTTCATACTGCAGTTCTTCTAATCTCTTTCACTTCTGTGCATTGTAGACTGAAGTGTCATTTGATTTGTAAAAAAAAAAAATAAAAAATAATCAAGAACATGTACTAGTGAACAAATGAAGCAAACAGAGATAGAAGTTATAGATAGTAACATTATGTTTTTTTAAAAGACTTTCACTTGAAATTATCCTACGACAAAGACAGCAAGATGGTTTTTGTTGTGTTTTGTTGTTTGGGTTTTTTTTAAGAAGCACTATTGATCGGTTCTAAAGGAGCAGCAGTAGTGGCAGTGAATGACCATTTAATTTTATTATTTTTTAAAAATCTGTTTCAAAAGAAAAAGTCATAATTCTCATATTTGGAAAGATTGGGGAAAATGACCTTTTCTGTGGCCCAAGAAAATTATATCCTTATGGGCCTTTAAAGTGGATATCAGATTGAAAAGAATACCCTCTTCCCTCCCAAACACACATATCTCCTACTATTAAGGATACCACTTGATAGAGCTAAAGAAAATAAAGTATCTTTACACTAAATAATACTCTCCTTTAAAAGAATGCTCTTTTTTCCAATTTCACATATTATTTTTTGATCTCCGAGTAAGGAATGGAATCTGTAGTTTGGCATAGCTTCACTGTATTTTCTTTTACTGTGAGGTAACTAATGAGCTTCAAACAGTTATATTTAGGCCGTAGTACCAGAAATAGCTGTTCCCAGGAAAGCTCCTGGTTCTAAACAAAACTCACTAAAATCCCTATAGGATCAAGTGACAGAGGGTTCATTGGGCATTGTCAATCAATTAGAAAGCAGTCTCACAAATAAATGACTGACTCTGCTGACATAGCCATGCTATTAATTTTTCCTTCAGGTTCCAGATCTTGTACTCTTTCAAGAAACTTTGTAAAGCTTCTGGCTAAGATGTGGAAAAACACTTAAAATGTGATCCTAAAGCTTTCAAGAGAGAAAGCAAGTGAACAGAACCTAAAATCTATGAAAATACAAAATTAAGTTCTCAAGATTTAAAGCAAATTGCATGTATTAAGTGCCTAAAACCTCAAGGTTAGGACTCCAGTAGCCTCTATATAGTTCATGAGTGCAATTAAACTGAAATTAAAGGGAATATTTCTATTTCTCAGTCAAATGCATGGTTAATTCTCTTCATAACCTCTAGTTTTCACATCATGTTGCTTATAAAAGGGCATACCTATCTTCCAAGTTATTCAAAGTCATTAAAAATGCCCAGCAAGGAGACTAAGGCTTGCAACATACTTCCTGATATTTAAGTGATACTTAATAATATAAGTTGCTTATAACTTAAGACCTAACAAACCTAACTAAAGACCTAACACACCTTGAAGTAAATCCAAGCTCAAATGTGGCTGGTTATCTTCTATGGTTTAGCAGAAGCCATTCCTGGAGGTACCTGCACGGCTGCAAGCCAGTAACACTCAGGCCCTGTCAGGACCCCCAGTCCTGCTACTGCTGCATTTATTTTTTCTTTAAATCAGAAGAAACTGTAACTTCAACGTGACTTTTGGAAAGGGCCTCGAAAGTTATCCTTTAAGGCCAGAATACAGCGGGGGGGTCATAACACCCCGTTCTCGGGCAGGCCCCACAGCACATGGCAGAGGCCCAGCACACGCAGGCCGCCGACCCGCTCCGCCTCACGCCGGTCTCCTCAGATCGGAGGCACCGGGGCCGGCGGCGGCCTCCTCCTTCCGCCCTCCCCGACGTGAAAGCAAGAGGCGGCTCGTAAGGCGCAAAAGCGGGCACCTCCTCAGCCATGAGGCGGCCGGCGACCTCCTCCACCCCCGGGCGAGGCAAGAGACCGCCTCTGTGCGAAACCCGGGGGTTACGGGGGTGGCGATGCCCACAAGCAAGCGCCATTTCCCCCCACCCGCTGCGGGGGCTGCCTCCGCGCGCCTCTCGCTCCCCTCCCGCCTGCACGGCTGCGCAGAGCCGAGCGCCGCGGGATGGCGGCTCTCCCCGCCCCGGCCGGGCCGCGGGGCGGAGCTGCGGAAAAGCGGCGGCCGCAACCGTCCCTGACTGCCTCGGTACCAGGCTTGTAGAAAAGGGCGCCCCGGGGTTGCCGCGACCCGACCCGCCCCTCCACCCCCTAGTCACCGGCCTCCTGCTTCTCGCCGAGGCCCGGAGCGGCAGCCCGCCGCCTCCCCCTCCTCCCGCGGCCTCGCGGGCCCGGCGGTGCGAGGCATGAAGCTGAGCAAAGCCCAGTACGATGAAATAGCCCAGTTCCTGGGGCACGTGCAGCCCACCCGGCAGAGCCTGAGGAAGCTGAAGGAGAAATTCCCTAGGTAAGTGCTTCCCGCCCTCCGCGGCCGCTGCCCGGCGCGGGGCGGGCGGCTCGGGCCCCGGGCGGCGGCCTGGGAGCTCGCTGCGGGCGGGCGAGGGGCCGCCGGGGGGGACCGCTCCGCCGGCTCCAGCCGGTGCCCCTCAGTTCCAGGCCCCACACGGTACAAAAATCACTTGGACACGCACACGGTCATCCTGCTGCTGGGAGGAGGGTGCTGCTCGCTCTCTGTGACCTGAGAAGTTGGCACTAAATAAAGAGCGCACCTCCCCCCCCCGCACACACACCCTCCCCGCCACACGTCCGAATAAAAGCTCTCAGGTCCCTTCATGAAGCTCTTAAACACCAAGTAGATCTTCTGACGTGAGGGAAGGATTAAGGCTCAGATTGTTCCTCGGTGGCTGAGACTAAGGGTGGAATCCGACCTGTGGTACCGCTGCCCCTGTGGCTGAGGGAAATGGGGCTTTCTGGACCCATAACTCTCCAGGTGGTGCTGCCCTCCAGTTAAAGGTTGGAAAAGAGGTTATCTACTTATATCTGAGCATTCATTTGCTTCCTCGCCTGAGCTGCATCCAGAATTGTCAAAGACACTTGCAAATGCCCATAGGCTAGCATGGAAAGGTGTACGTCACAGGATGTTCTCCATGCACTGGTCTTCATTGCCAGAATTTGCTTACTACCAACAACAGAGTTGTAAAGGACATGTTGCAAGGTTTTTCTCTTTTTTTCAGGTGTGGGAAAAGGATTACTAGTGCTGAATTGGACAGGAATCCAAACGGATCCTGTGGGGAAAGGAGTGGTGCTGTCTCTAAAATGCACCTGAAAACTGCAGGTTTTAAAGTGATGTGCTTAATTTTGTGAGAGAGAAATAAGTAAAACAGAAAAACATTCCCAGGCTTCCTGAGCAAGCCTTGCTAGTCTTTACCACAAACACAGCTGAGGAAACTGTCTGAAGCTGTATGTAACTTACAGTAAGTAGATGAAGAGCCAACATTAATTTAGGATTTTAAACTGTCCAGTGAAATCTTTTCCTTTTCAGAAAAGCATGTAATGTAGTTAAAAATCAAGCCCTGTTATAGAGATGAAGTGATGCTAAAGCAATGTGGTTGGTTTAGTGAGTGCATCAAGTTGCATTGTTAGGAGCCCAGCTCACCTCGCACAGTAACTGCTGCAACTTGGGAGACCACTTACTGTGACAGCGTATGTCTAAGGAGCTTAGACTTGGCTTTATCATTTTGTTACTAATGAAATTAGAAGCGAGTGCTTGTGGGTATTTGTGCATATGTGCGCACACACATGCACATGTTCTCTTTTGTAGTCTCCTTATAATGCTGTCTTGAAAGAAGGTTACAATTTGGGTTGGTTTGCCAGGTCCATCACTGTATGTAGGAACCCACTTCCAAGGCAGATCCAACAGGCACATGAGTATCTGTAATAGGGAAAATAAGTTTGTCAGAAAACTACCATGCCTTTCTGTTGGTACGTTTTACTTCGCAGTCTGCTTGTTTGATGCTGCAAAAGATCCGTTGACTCCTCAGTTTTGGAACTTGATGACTCCTGAAAAACTACGTACTAATAGCAATGTAGAGTTACCTCAGGAAAAAATAACTTTTTTTCTAAAGCAACTGGCTCAGGTGTGCTGAAAAAGCAGAGACTAGCTATAGTAGTTGCTTCTGTGATTTGCTGGCTTAACATACTGTTATCTTGTTATCCACATTTTGAGATGAGAATGTCCTCTTCTGAATTCCACTTGTAGGCCTCTCCTGAATTTTGTTTGTCCATCCTGGGAGAAGGCTAAAATCTTCTATTTGAATGATGAATGAATTGATACCTTTTTTTAAAAATGTCTGTCTGAAGTATATTTTGCGGAGGTTTTCATGTCACCTTTCCGTGAATGGCTCAGCAACTGATGTTTCTTTGTCATCTTTTTGTTTATTTCTCATAGCGGAGCAGATGCAGAAGACCCTCAGAGAAAGTTTTAAGTAGCAGAACATGTTGGGGTAATTATTTTGAGATGCATTTTAAAAAAAAACCAACAACACTACATTCCAAGGCCACTGCTTGCCTTAGCAAGGAAGATGTATTGAAATAGGTACATATTATAACATGAAGAACAGGCAGTCTCTGTAACTATTATCTTGTAGAAGAAGCCAGATGCAGAGATTTGTAAACTTGTGTGCCATCTTAAGTGC
This sequence comes from Chroicocephalus ridibundus, assembly GCF_963924245.1. Classification (NCBI taxonomy): domain Eukaryota; kingdom Metazoa; phylum Chordata; class Aves; order Charadriiformes; family Laridae; genus Chroicocephalus; species Chroicocephalus ridibundus. The sequence continues at coordinate 37,153,286 of NC_086287.1, forward strand.
TAAAGGGGAGGCTTTTTCAGTGATGTGTTTCATAACTGTGGAGTAAGTTTGTTATATCTAGAAACTGTGTCATTGCCTTCTAGAACAAGAAGGGTCTGATTGGACTTTTTGCCACTTTTTTGTCTTTATGAAAACTAAAATCAAACAAACAAACTCCCCACCCCAACTTTCTAACTCAGTCTTTTTAAGAAAATATTTCAGAATCTGTCATGGAGCTTGCAGTGTGATGAAGGTGTCCATAACCAGTTTGTCATTATTATATCGTAACAGTTGCTGTTTGAAACTGGAAAGTACTAACATCCATAATAGCTGCTTTCACCTTGCACTTTCAGTCTTTCCCCAGGAAGGATCAGTATTCCACTAGTAATGCAATACATAAATTGACAGTTTTCAAGTATTTCTGGTTCCTACTGCCTCATAAATCTTGAGAGTCTTTGGATTTCTGCATGAATCTGCTCAGGTTTTTTTTTAATACCGTTTTATCTATTGGTTCCTCCCTTGTCTGTTGTGTTTCTTGAAGACTCACAGTTTATCCTTCTTATTTGTATAAAGCATCCTTCACATTTTGTTATGGGCCTGGTCTTGTTCTGCAATTTCTCCCTAAAAGTAATTTGTAATTTCCATAAAACTATTGCCACAATTTAGTCTGTATGGGTGTGCTGTATAGTGGCTGTCAACATGACCTGCAAATCTAAATAATTTTTTAAGAGGGTCATCTGTTCTTACTATTATTGAACTACTTGAGCAGGTGAGATTACTGCTTCAAAAGGGTGTTGCCATGAGATTTATTAATGTCAAATAGTCAAAATTAGACTGCTTCTAATATTCTTTGTAAGTATGTTCACACAAGCATTGAGACTTTTTTTAAAAATTTTTTTACAACCCTGTAACATTACAGACAACGCGGGTTTAGTCAGCTTTACTTAGAATCCAGTTGTTTTGCAAAAATGGACACTCAGGAATCAAATTGCTGTTCTTTTTCTGATAGTACTGCACTTTGTATTCCACGCCTGGCAATTACCAATGTATTTATTTTTTTATTTGTTTGTTTGATTATTCTTAAGGTATTTGTTACATGCTTAGCAGTTGTCTTCTGATGTGTTCATGTTTAACAGCAGGATTTTTGGATGACCTGAGGATTATCAAAATGTAATTTAGAGCATTAAGCATGATAAATCTCTGCCAGTATTGGATGACTGATACATAGTTTCTTTGAGCTTCTTAATGTATACACCACGGGACTGATAATTCTCTATGTTCTGTGTTGTGCTTTTCTAAAGGGTACCACCTTTTCTGCTTTGTTTCTCACCTGAATGTATCTACTTGCTAATAATTTGTGTTTGTCTTTGTAACTTCTGTATTTTATTCTTCTACTTTGTCTTTAGCCATGGGCTCGTGTTGTTCTGTGATACTATTCTTCTCAATGAGACCTAACGTCTAAATTGCATTACCCATTGTAGGGCTAGTTGTAGGAAATGTAGGATATTGCATTAAATAGTAGTTAGGACTGCCTACAAGTAGAATCTTCTGCTTTTACCTGTTTATGGTGACAAGATGTAGGTTAGACCTTTAAACTTTTAACTGTATTCAAAGACTATTTTAACTTGTCAAGAAAAGTCCAGCTTCTAAGGGTTTGATTCATACCCAAGCTGATACTCTAGCACTTCAGTTTAGCTGCTCCTGGGGAAAAAATAATAAATCTCAGTTGTTCTGTATGTGGCAGAAGACAGAGTTTCCCTTCAGGAATTTTTCCTGAAGCTTCTTACCAGTAGAACGTGATTGACAAATGACTGGGCCCTTCTCAAATCTATACTTTGTACATATTTTGCTGCTCTTCTCCGTATCCAGTTCTGATTGAATATTACAGTTTTCTTGATTGAATCTTCCTCTGGTCTCTACCAAGCTTTCTAAGGGTGTAAGGGTTGCTGACCCAATTCATTATGGTATTATCTTGTTTTTTCTTCTGCAGAGTTTTTCCTGGTTTGGTTCTGTTCTGAGTCTTTATGTTTCTTACACTGTGTTGTGTTTGAATTGGGGGTTCCAGAAACTTTCTGACAGTGCAGGTTGGCTCAGTAGCCTTGCATCTTTTAGAGATTCCAAAAACTGTGCTTTTCAAGTTCTTGGACTGAACTGTTGTGAAACATATTTAATACCCTTTAGGAGTGCTGTATTCTTCCACAGCAGAATTAGTGCAGTCTGTACTGTTTCTCTTCCTTACTTAAAGTTGTTAAAGTTAGTGCCTGTAGCCCAACTTCCCTTTCAGTACCTTTGCTTTTATTCCTGTAAAAGAAGCATTCTTTTTTGAGCCTATTTGATTGCAAACTGTGTTTATAGAGGGTTTCAAAGTACTAGGCTTTCAAAGTATTAAAATTTACAGCAGCTGTTCTGTGCAGGTCTTCACTTTTCTTCCATGCATCTATTCAAAGAAGTACTATGCTGTTTGTGTCCATTCTGTGAAAGCTTCCTTCCTAGTGATCAGGAAGACCTTTTCTTACAGCAGAAAGATAAGGGAAGCCGGCATAATGTGAGAGAAGAACTTTTTTTTTTTTCCCCTCCTACCATTTTTTTTCCAGTAAACAAGAGAAAAACGTGACGCTCAGGTTCATATTGATATACTTGATATTCGAGTATGGATATTTGGTTTTAACATATGTAACTTCCTGTTTGATTATTGGAATGCACACAGTCTTTGTTCCTAGAGCATATCAAGTGATGCACGTTCCTCTACATTCATGACCTGTCTTCTTCATTACTTAATATCATTTCAGGTTTTACCCACATTTTCAGTAATTATGTTGCTCTTTCTCCAAATTACTGATAGCTTTATTAAATGACACCAGGCCTGGAAAGCATCCCAGCAAGATTTTTCTTTTAAACAAAACGTGTATCTGCATGGTAATGTCTCACAATGTAAAAAAGTAAATTGGAAAATATAATCTGTTTATTATTTGCTCATTTTTACCACTTTCTCAGTGATAGTTCATAGTAAAACAGAGGCCCTAAAGAAGTTTAAATGTATGGCATCAATGTTATTTCTTTTACCAGCTGCTTAAGACTGAGTTAACATTTTTTTCTTCTTCTTTTCCAGTGTCACTGTTGCCTCCCTTTGTGGTTTTTAGAATTGGGGGTAGATAGGCCTCTGATTTTCCTCTTCCAGACATTTTTTTTTTTTCATTTACAAGGAAATATATTGCTTTTTCATGAATAATTTAATTCTGGCTTTGTGCTGTTGCTTAGATTATCAAGCAGTACAGATAAGCCCAAAATGGTTGTGGTGGGAAACAGGAAGGTAGAATTGCTACAATCTTTAATTTCCCTCCTTTTTTACTCATTTTCGTTTTCCTTTCCATTTCTGTGTTCTGGTACCTGCTTCTAATGGAGCCTGGAGATCGAGTCAGGGTGGAAGGAGAATTCTCTGTCCTCTGCTGTAGTGTTCCTCGGAGCTGCTGTTACCCAGGAAGGGCAATGAAGCTCAAGAGCAGAGGGCAGCGAGCTGTCTACGCTGTCTACGTGGCTTTCAGAGCTCTAGACTCAGGACTCAAGCACAGATACATTAGACAGGGAAATCTTATCTCTGAGCAGGCAGCCTACTGGTGTGCGTGACACTTCAGTTGCACTCTCTTCTGCCTGGAAAGCCTCTCGTCATAGCAATACTGACATCATTCTTGTAACAACTTCTGCTCTCCCTGCTCTTCTGAATAGTTGGTTAATTATTTTGGAAAGCAGAGGAACTAGGGTGGTTTTCTTTACCCTGCAAACACTGATCTAGCACGTCTCATTTAGAAAGTTGCCTCTGTGCTCATGAGTGCTAGAAACTTATTTTTTTTACAAAAAAAGAAAGTATAAAGGCACATTTTAAGCTCTCTCTGCTTTTCTGTATTCTCACTACTTAACAATGAAATAAATTCATGCTTTGCCTATATAAACAACCTCATCAACTTCAGCAGACCAGCTCATGAGAGGAAAAAGAAAAGTGGACGTTAGTAGGAGATGCAGAGACTTGGAGGGAGACGCTAAATGGCTATTGGTGTATTTCCACCCTATTTTGAAGTGGCAAATACTTTGCAGTAGTGTAGTGTGTTTAAATGTTCTGGAGCATATAGCTAGAGCACTTACGAAAACAATAGAATTTTTAAAGTTTGGTATTTCTTTTTTTCTTCTTTTATGTTAGACTTCAGGGTAAACAGTTTTACACTACCATTTGTAAAAACAAACAGTGTCTATTACATGTAGCAAAAGCCTAATGTAATTTAAAATATGCTATGTACTTGAAGCTGCATTTAACCTCACAGGTCGACTGATTGATAATAAGAGATGAGAAAGAGGTCTTGGCTCATTATTTGAAAAGAAAATAAACAATATACAAATTTTCAGAAATTACCTACAATAAAATGTAGCATATTCAAAATAATTTTAAAATAAAATAAAAATTTACTCTACAAAGTAATTATGTGAGCTCTGAACTGATATTGTTCCCTTTGGAAGGATGTCCTCACTATTCCTTTGTAGGAAATTCCCTGTAAGATATTCCAGCTTTGATAGGCTAAACCAGAGGGCAGTACGCATTTTGTGTTTTCACTTAAATGCCAGTGAAAAAGCCTTGAAGAACTTGTAACTGGTTGTATTTGGTATGTCTTGCTAAAAAACTGTTTGCTTATGTTATGACCCTGAATAGGAAGGATATTAATCCTCCCCTGTAATACAAAGTATTGTGTGACAGAAATTAACTAAATCGGCATATAATTCAGAAGAACTTTGTCACCTCCATTATTCATTAGATTAAACATTGAATACTTATTTAAAATCTAGCTATTGGTAGCAGTGGAAGCTTTCAGAGTAGAATGTAAAATATAGTTTTGCTCACTTTTAGGGCTCTCTAGTACCAACAGACAGGATTTAGATAGAAAATTCTTACATTGGCACATTGTAAATTCTAGGTTTTTAGGACATGGCTGCCTTCTGGACTTCTATAGAAAGAGATTGAAACAGTTTTTTTGAGTTGTTTGCATGTTGTCTATTAACTAAAAAGTACATGACATATATAAGCATGTATCGCCATGAAAATTAATTTTGAGGGAAGTCCATTGTAGTTTTCTGTTACAATTTTTATAAGCGTAATCATACTCTTCTTCACAAGCATTCCCGCATATGTTGTCCATCCTAGCAAAATGCAGAGTTATTTTAAAGGTCAGTCTTGAAATTTTGCTTGAAATATGCAACCAAAAATAAGGTTGTACTTTCTAAATTCTTGAGTACTGGTAAGATACTTCTTTCTCCCTCAACCTTTTCCCCTTCCAGTACGGGAAGTGCTACCGTACAGTTCATTTTAGATAAAAAATAATCACCCAGAACAGGACTTAATACACTTGTGAAATTCATTTTGGCTGAGTAAAGAGAAAGCCTGTTTGGCCTTGAGGAATTTATACAAACCACTTAGAAGGCAATCCTATATACTTTGAAGATTTGATGGTGAAATACAATGGTTGGATGGGGCCTCTTAAAGCAGATGTGGAAATTAGTTCCCTATAATTTGAAAATGCATTCTGATTCGGTTGTAGCTGTGTGTTAGCTGCTCTTGTTTAATACAGACAAAAAGAAAGAAAGAGAAAAGAAGAAAAATTAAAAAGGACAGAAAAAGAAAGAAAAAAAGAAAAAAGAGAAAAATATAGACAAGAGGGAAAAGAGAGAAAATGCAAGACAAAAAAAAACGGGGAGAGAAAAAGAAATAAAAAGGGAGAAAAAAGAGAAAAGGAAAAGAAAACAGGAAAAGAGAAAGAAGAAAAAAGATAAAAAGAAAGGGAAAGAAAAAAGGTAAAGAAGGAGAGGAAAAAAGAGAGATAAAGAAAGAGAAAGTAAATCCTGTTATATGTCAAAGCTGGAGGAGTTGTCTTGGTGTACATTACTGTGTTGCTTCATGAAGCTTAATTTGGTTGTACTTGTTGCCACTTCACAAATTCCACAGTTGTGACAATCACCAGTAGGATAAGAATATAAGTCTTGTAGCACTGTTTTTTCTAAGCATTTTGTTTTAAAGCAAGCTTGGTGTCATCAGACAGACCAACAGATGTCTGTAGATTTAAGGGCCAGATTATGGTGGTTGTTAAGGAAGGATGAAGTGGAAGTTTTAACACTGACCATATGTGCATTTTAATTGACTTGTGGATTTTGGGATACCGTTATATTCGTGTTGCTTGTACTTAAGGACAATGATGATAGACATGGTAATTCTTAATTGTATTTCAGAAACAGTTCCACAGTCCATAATTCTTCTGAAGCCTGCAAACAAGTCTAGGCTAGAGTTTTATGAACAAAGAGGATTTGCTACATCAGAGGGGAAAATATTTTATTCATGTGTTATTTTTTGGACAATCATATTCTGGGCTATATTACAATGGCACGATAAATTGCTGAATACACTGTCTGCTGAATATGACCTCACCATGAAAAATTTGATGCATTAGAGTAGGAAAGGTTGGAATATATCAACCTTAGCTGACAAGGGACTTTGAATTTTGACCTAACACAGATGACCTTTGTGTGCAATAAAAGTGAGTTTAATCTCCAGGTCAAGGTTGAGGTGAACGGTAGGGCAACGTGGATTGGTTTGTGCTGGCTGTGGCTGGATCACACCTAGCAAGCACAGAAATCCAAGGTCTTTGCATTTCAGAGTAACCAAATGCTTATTTACCTAGTTTACTCATAGCTGTTGTACCACCTTCAAAAACTGTGCTGTACTGTAGACAGCTAACTCTTCAGCAGCTGTAGGCTAATTCCTTTGAAGCTCAGTGTTTCAGAATAAGAAGCGTGAGGTACGTATATTCTGCTCCTATAGATCATTGAATAGGTAAGCTAAATAAAATTTCTCTTCTAGCATGTAGAAGAAAGACTGTCAAGTATATTGCCTTGCTATGAAAAGGGTGAAATCTAGAAGCTTTATTTCTTTGACAGCTAACCTGTCTTTGGAACATCAGAACTTTATTCCTAAGTGGCTTATGCTTTTAGGAGGAACACAATTAAGAGAGCTCCGATATGTTTCACTAGGCAAATACAAAGAAAATGGGTCCTTTTGAGCACTCCCTTGCTGTAAAAGGTATTTGATCAAAGAAGCTAAGTTACAAAATGTTTTGGAGGTTGTCTAGGTTACATAATAAAGACGTATAGATGAATTTAAATAAAAGATTGTCGTGTTTTATAGTAGTCACAAACAAAATCTGTCTTTTTAACTGGCTGGTGTTCCAGGAGTGCTATTTTACTAACATACTAACAGTACATGCTCTGAATACTTTACACAGATAAGAGTGGTAGCGGTGGTGCTGTTGGAAGGAGGGGGAAGGAGGGAGTTCTCTTTAAATCAGCCAGGAGAAAAAAAAAAAAGTTTGAGACTAATGGAAAGAACCTCTACTCCTTTAATAGAGCCTGCAAAATATATTCTCCAGGACTGATCAGCTCTGAAGGCTCTAGAGGTTTGATGATTGGAATGGCAGGAAATCACGCTTTCAGGACATAACGAATTGACTAGGCCATCCATCATTTGTTAGCATGCGCTGAAACGCTGGGTTTGTGTGCAGAGCTCTGTGATTTAGTAAATACTTGGGAGATGAATAGAGCTTACACACAAGGGAAGATATTGCTGTCCTTCAGCAGCCTTAGACACAGATCCCTGCTGAGAAGGCCGTCTGACAGCAGCTCATCAGTAACTGGCCTGTCACAGTCACTGATGCCCACCAGCCATCCCCAGTATATTAAATGCATTTTTAATATCTGCTTCAGTAGATTTAATGAAGAAAATTTAGTTTCCATACTCTGATCACTGCTTCCTCAAGTGTTTTAAAGCATTGAGTGAAGCACTTCCAAGAAAGGAACTGTGCTGATACCTGGAGGAGTTGATTGAAAATGAAAGTGAAACAGAATGCAAACAGGAATGTTATTGTCCAAGCAGTTTCCTTAAAGCAAAACAAAAACGTTTGGAAAAAGCAGTGATCTTGGAAACCATTGACCCTCTGCAGAGGGACATTATGCAGCAGGCTGTACAGCAGCAGAGATGCAGTGCTGGAAAAGGTGTACGCACAGTGGTTCTGTTTAGCGTGGCTGGGCTTGCCAAAAGGCATAATTGCATTTCCTACACTTTCAGATGTCAGTACTTGAATCAGATCATCGTTCTGTTCCAGCTTTCAGAGGCCTGAGAAGTGAGTGCCTATGAATGGAAGGAAGGGAATAGGTCATGTTTTTAATAACTAACATAGATTTTAGTTTGGGTTTGGCATTTTTCCGAGGGATGCAGTTGGTGAAAATCATTGTAGGGTTCCATGGTATTATTTAAACTGATGTAGGAAACAAATAATAAGACACAATGGAAAATAAAACTGCTATTTTTAAAACTTAGCAGGCTCATTCAGTACTGACATTCTGCTTGTAAGGATTGTATGGAATTATTTTTTTAACTTTGTAGCAAATGATAAGATCCGTTGCTGTCCATATATATAGATAAACTTCATAGTTTGAATTTCCTGGGAACTTTCAGGGAAAACTTCTGGTTACATGAAGGCACATATGTTGGTTTTCATTTTCTAACGAGATTCAGTGCTTACCATATTTACTTCAAGACAGCAAGACAAACAACTCGATTTTGTTGCAAACATCTATTTGAAACATTCACTTCTTGAGCTTTTTTTCCCTCAGGAATCCATTCTGTGTTCACAGAAGAGAAAGCAAGTGCCGAATGAGACCTATAAATTTGATTCTCGTATGTGTCAAAACAGTAATGTATTAAATGCATATTATTATAAAAATTTAAGACGTGTCCTAAACACTTACATTTTTATAACACATGACAATATTAAATAATACATTTTCTTGTTAGCATCTGTTTGCTGTCATTGTTGGCAGGACCTATGATTTATTACTTAAATTAATGACTACAACCATTTTGGTCCTGATATATGCCCCTAAGCTTATCACATCACTTAATAAAATAACATATATGCTTCTATGAGAGTCATTTTTTAATTGTTTATTCCTTTAAGTTCCTGGTAAAAATAATGTATCTCTTTGCAATGTGAAAGTCTCAGAAGCTTGTATTATACTTCAAACTGAGTGAAAAAATGGTAAGGATTAATTTCTGTAGGAATATGGAATACAGTAACTGATCCCACTAAAATTTTCTTCTAAGACAAGCCTAGTAGAGTATTGGTGCCAAAAAAACCAACAGCATTGGAAACAGAGTGGAAAAATACTGCTCTGTTTTCTTCAGATCCAGTGATGGTTAAAAGCCTTGTTCATTTGTTTGTTTGACTAATTGGTACCATACAAGTAGATTTCTAACTCCCATTGGCATGCCAAGATTTCACGCTCTATCATTAGTTTTCAACTTGTATTTCATGGAGTCCTTGTTGTCCATGGACTTCAAATGGAGAATTCAAAGTAAATGAACTTCTTGTCAGCAGGCTTAAATTTGCCAAAGAGGAATCTGTGCCTGTTGTGGGAAAAACATTTTGGTTTGTGAACCCCTTAGGTTGAAAACTTCTGTTTTGTCAGCAACTAAAGCATTTTTGTGTTTTATAGTTTCTTTTCATACATGTTTTCTAAAATTCTAGTATCCATAATGTTTTGAATGAGGTAGTGATGTGAATGGGATACACTATCCCTTCCAGTGCACACTGCAGGATATCCAGTAGCCTGATTGATAGTGACAGTCTCATTGCCTTATGCTGGAGAATTCTTGAACTTCAGTTCCCTGCTTTATCCTTCTCGCCTGAATAGGATATTTAAGCAAGTGTTGCTCTCCATCCAAACTGGCAAAATGGCTTCAATGTGGTGCTGAAGAGGACTTCATTGTTTGTGCGAATCTCCTCTATTTGCATATCTGTATCTATATGCCTGCAAGGTCTTGGAAGCATTGATAGTATTGATTTACAGATACCTCCATAAGCTTCAACACTGAATAAAAATGTCCTAAGATAGCACACATCATTCTTCCACAGAAAACAGAATGTTGTCAAATATTTCTTTGAGTAAGACCCATGTGATAGCAAAGGTAGTCTCTTGTGTATTGCAGCCTGCCTGAAAGCATTTCAAAGACAACATAAAAACTGTGACCAAAAGAGAGGTAATACTCACTTCTGTGACTGAATTTAATGTAAAGGGTCTTTTGGAGTTCCTTATTGTTATTGAGGACCCAGACAGCAGTAAGGACACCACGTATCTGTCTCTATTTCCCTTTGTGGTTGGCTAGGAGGTGGCAGAACTTCTTACCAGGCCACTCTTGGTACTAGTAACGGCCAGTTCGTTATTGCACTTCTGTGGAATGCAGATGTATATTACGAGGCTACAACTGGAGCAAAGTACAATAACTCATAGCCGGAGAGTAAGTGTAGGTTCCTACAAATGAAAAGGCTCTTGAACATAGCCATTTCCAGCATTAACATAAAATGCATGTTGTCAATGCAACTGTCCTTCAGTTTTCAACACAACTGATGAATGTGTCTTCCTAGACAAGTGCATTGTATTGGATACACAAAATATAAAAAGATACAAATAATGCATAAGCTAGATTTCTGTTTCTTACAGAGCTTAAAAAGGAAGATTTGCTTTGACCAATTGGCAGGTACTCCAATAGGCCAAGCAAGTTCCGTTCCAAATACAGTGTTTAATGACCTCATTGCAATGCGTTATCTGACACAGGAATATGTTTTCCTTTATCCTGTTATTAGAAACAGGAGAATTTAATTATTGGCCAAAAAGAGAAGTTGGATTACATTTTTTTATCTCATTTGTATTGTGTTCCTTTGACATCAGTGGTCTGAGAGAGAAAAAGGAAAATGGTCCTTTATGGAATACATGCATGGTTCCAGTCTAAACATTCTTCTAGCCATATCTATCTGTTTGGTATGTCCTCTAACTGCAGAGGGGTTTTTTCCAAACAAATCCCATTGGTTACCCGACTATTATCTGCAAGCTTCGTGCTTACACTTTTTGTATTAATTTACTATTTAGACACAGACCTCACCAGTGACAGGCTATCATTCTTATACATGATTATTTTTGTGGTTTTGAGGTTTCTGGATAGAGAATTTTGTCCATTTATCTGGGTGTAGGTGCTTGCCATTCTAACATTTAAAATCTCAATAATGTAAAAGTATTACTTAAATGTTTCAGCTACTGTGTAGAAATTAATATATTTGTATGTTGACAGGTTTGGGCTGGTCAACATGTTTCACATGCCAATTGTTTGCTTCAGTGGTTTTTTTTTAATTCTTAGCTCTCTAGTCTCTTCATCAAGAAGGTATATATCTCTCTATCAATGGAACTTTGCATTAGTGGATCAGGACGTTTACTGAAATAACCAGTTAAAATTATTAAAATATGCAGTGGAAAGCAACGTGCTTATTTTAATGTGCTTCTGAATATCAAATGCAAATAAAATGGTATATAGACATGGAGCCATTTGTTATATTTTAGTATATGAAGCAATAGCTGTGTAAACCTTAACCTCATAATTTTGCAAGTTCCACTTTGTCATGTAGCTGTAAAAGGTAATCAAAATAAATCATGGAAGATGAAGAAATATTTTCTAGGGCTTTCTGTATGCTTTCAGAAGTGGCGCTTGATCCATGAAATTTTAGTAAGCATATTAAATAATACAATATGATGTGCAACGTGTCAGGTCTGATAAATTATTTTGTATAGGACATTTATACAACATATGGTGAGCTGCTATGTGAACAGCTTAATGACTAAATTATGTTAATCTTTCTTGCCATATTTACTTTTCATTTAAAAAAAGGGCGTTTTCAAATTTTTATTTTACTTTTTTGATCATGAGCAGATACAAGAAAGGTGTAGGTCATCTCCAAGAAGCCGTGACAGTGATCCAAGGTTCCTCAGCTGTGCGGTGTACATAACACAGATGTTGGGAGAGTCATCTGTCAGCTATGCCTCTCCTATGGAGTTAAAGTTCTAGGGGGAAAAGAATTCGACACAGTGCTGTCACTGTTACATTTTCACAATAGAAGAGCATGCAAATATTCAACCTCCTGCTTAGCAGTAGTGCCCTGTCTAATGTCTGTGCTGGTTAGAATAAAAAAATAGTGGGTGCATCTAGGGCTCATAGATCTGACAAAGGTCATGCTATGCTGGGCATTTGAATTGGAAATTGTCTGGACTTAGATTTTATAAAGCTCCCACTGTTGTCGGGGAAAATTTCAGCAGGGTTTTGTCCCTGGAGAGGCCTCTTAGGCCCTTTTCTGTCCTATGAATGAATTTAGATGTGAGGGTTTCTTCTGCCTTAAAACTGTTAAGTTCATTTTGCATACATCCCCAGAGAGAAAAACTGGCAGATGCTTTTGTCTTGGAAGTGTTTAAAAGAAAACTGCAGAACAGGAACAAGGGAGAGAAGGGGCCCTGTGTGGAGTCCCAGAACATTTTGGAAATGGCCAATATGCAGTTTTCATCAGTACTAAGGCGGGGCACAATATGGTGCCTGTAGCTCACTAGGGAATATGAATGTTGATTAAGCATACTCCCAGGCTTTGAAATCCTGAAAGCAGTGTCAGAATAATGGATGTTGAGCAAATGTCAAGCATTTGTTAATTTCTCTGTTATTTGGAGTTTATCTACCATGATCAATCAAATAAACTAGTGCTTCTCTGTTGTGGCATGTGTCATTGATATGGTGATTAGGTGGCTAGAGAGGCCTTCTGCCTTTTTTTTTTTTTTTTTTAATCCAGGTAACAGATCACATATGAACAGCCATAACTTTAAGTTAAAGATTTGTTTGTGGTTGGTTTAGTGGAAAGTGGTGCATTAACAAAATACTTTGGGGTACTGAGAGAAAAAAGCATTTGCAGATCTGCTGTGCTAAAAATTACATTCATGCCTTTTTTTCCGTTATTTGGCCTTAAAGCTTTGCTGTTGTTGGGAAGGGGAAATTACTTCTAAATTAAAGTTGATAGCAGAAACTTTTACTTATTCTTAAAAGGAGAAGTTTGAAAACAAAGGATATCCACCCCAAATTAGTATTAATTTATGGTTTAGTACCCTTCTTCCCTCTAAATCTTTTGGTTTCTATAAACTAGGTCTTGACATCCCTATTTTTGACTGGAAAACATATTCAGATGCCCTTTAGTTAGAAGTGAAGGGGGTGACTCTTTGACTTTTGTAAGAATGCACACTATTTTATAAGAATATATCAGAGAAGTTGTTAGTTACTGACTAACATGCAGAAATGTAAACAGTCCAGTTCAGAAGATTTTTTTTTTTCTCCTATCTTCTCAATTTCCACTGTTTTCTGATGTCCTAGTTCTGCTAATTTGCCACTCTTAGAAGTTAGGTAACATACGAAGACCTGATATTTAAATGCAAAGAACAAATGAAAAATAATCTGGAAGGAGAAAAGGTTCTGTGGCCTTTGCTGCTTTACTATAATACAGAAAGACTTTAAAATGGGAGAGGATAGGGTTGGGATGTTTTCTGTGAGGCCATTTTGAAAGCTGCCTAAAAGATGTTAACAGTCAAATTTCACTGAATTCCAGTGAAGTTTAGTTACCCCCTTCTCATGGATTTTATTTTTTTGCAAAGTCTAGGCCTTATGTGTTTAATGTAAAGTCAGCAATGTATATTTTTATTATTTTTTTGACAACTCCCAGAAATTTAAGAAGTGTCAGTGAGTCGTGCCATATGACTTGCTGCATGTTGGGGTCATCTTCAGTTTATTTTAACATAGAACAAATGTTTGATGTTGAACTAGTTTTCCTTCTTCTTTGGCTTCCACATTTATTTAAAAAGGTCCCCAGGCCCATTCTACCAAGACTGGTCAAATTTTGCTGCTTAATGAAGGTGGTGCTATACGGTGAACCTATTGGCTGTTTACATCAGAGATGATTTTGTTCAGTTAGTGCATGGAATAAGAGTTCTCCTGGAAACCCAATCTTTTCTGTGGCACTGCAGGAAGCAAGGCAGATAGTCATTGTAGGGATTTTCAGAGCAATGCAAAGAACACCAAAAACTAAATCCTTTGGAAAGAGGAGGAAGGGAAAGGAAAATCCTGCTGGTAGGAGTGGAAAAGAAGGTTAGAGAAGTTTTAGGATAGAATAATGTAATATTGTAATCACCTCTTGTCAGATGTTCCCTTCGTATTGCCTGGCAGTTGTAGGTGGACAACTTTTTAAAAAAGAATGCTGGAAGACCACTAGTAAAAAGGAACAGCTGGATTTCCTTCTTAGTGTGTTTGTGCCATCTTTGCAATAGGAAGTAGTGGCTTAAATTAGTTTATTCCCTATATGGCACAGCAAGCTATACCCCTCAGGCTGAAAGTAGACTTTGTAAATATCTGCATATATGGTACAATAACTTACAGGTACAAGACAAAGTACTGTACTGTCGACTAGCTAGATAGACAAGCATTATTATCTTTTTTGGCTTTTGTTTTGTTTTTGAATTGTGAGTGGCTTTAAAATCATAAACTTTTAAATGATAAACTCTGCTTAGGGCTTAAGACTAAAAATCTCAAGGGGACTAGCTATAAATGGATTAATTTCTTGCCTTAAGACTGTACCGTTCCCAAAAATGGAATTTACTTAAAACTACTCTCTGTATCATCCATGTTTGATGGAGCTAAAATTCTTTAAATTATATCCTGTATGGGAAACATTAATAAGATTCTGACTTGTTTAAGGAATTAACAATTTTGATTGGATTACTGGAAGCTTTTTTGACTTAAGGTGTACACTTTTTACCCTGGAGATAGCTATGCAACAGTGTGTGTGCCTGACATGTGATGCATGCAAATGCTAAATACAGTAGCAGCATGAGGCAAGTGTCATTAACAGTAATTTATGTAATGAAAGCCACCTGGCTGTCTTCGTAATTAATTGCTTGTAAATAATAAATTTAAATATAATTTATAGTTTTCTAAATTTGATTATATATTTTTAGGAGCAAATTGTTTAAGGGTGTTTGGGGATTTATTTAGTTTCAAATTGGCACAGATATGCTTTTTACATACAGGCTAATTTTTTAATGTAAAATGAACAGTCTAATTAGCTTCAAATTGCCATTCACTCATAAAAATAGTTTTCCAAAGTTAAATTTAAACATCTAATTTATGCAGGACAATATAGGTTTGAAGAAAAAAGTGTAAAGTAAATGATTCTCCCCTTTCTCCACAGTCAGGAAATTTAGGATTGGAGTCTGAAAAACTTCTCTTGACAAGGTATTCTATAATACAGTTTTTTTCCTGGGGGCTAAGGGGAAGTAGCACGATAGAGTTATCCAAGCAAAATAAGGAAGATGAACACAAAGTGAATATATCAAATATATCTTTCCAGTAATAGCGTACTAAGTGAATGTTTTTTCAATGTACGGACCTTGGCCCTATCAAGAGGGCAGATAGGAAAGGTGAGGGATAAATCCCTGGTTTAAATTGTGGTTTCTTTGCCTTCACTGCTTGTTGAGGTCCATTGCTGTTGCAGCCTAGGAGCATTTTTCTTTGCACAACCATCAACAGATAACTACAACTTTTGTGTATTTTTGTCTAATGGTTCAACATTTAGATTGTGGTACTAAGAAAAAGAGTTCAAACTTGCAAACATGTTTTTTGTATAATTTTAACTGAAGTAAATTGAAACAAAGTGTGGATGATGTTCAGTTAAGTGCAAACTAGGAATTTTCAGAGGTTTTGCTTTTTTTTTTTTTTTTCTCAGTCTCTGGTGTGCTGCTCTATGCCTCTGCTTTGGGATGTGTTCACTGATTCTTTCCTGGATATTGAGAAACTTTTCTTCTTGCTAAGTAACTCATAGTAGTTGAGGACAGGGACATAACAAA
This sequence comes from Chroicocephalus ridibundus, assembly GCF_963924245.1. NCBI lineage: Eukaryota > Metazoa > Chordata > Aves > Charadriiformes > Laridae > Chroicocephalus > Chroicocephalus ridibundus. Next base: position 37,169,105 of record NC_086287.1, read on the forward strand.
TCATCTGCTTATGTTAGTCTCAAGCTTTCCTTTTTTTTATTTCATTTTCTGAGAAATTCTATTGGTAGAGTTAAAAGGAGAATTTTAGACAATACGGGGAGATGGAGATGTGGAGGACAAGTACTGTGATTATCAAGGCGTATGTGGGAGGCATAGCCTGTTTACTCCTGTCAGTTTCTTTTATCAGTGGACTCCCTGACTAGTTGATCAAAGGGTACCAGAGAAATTCTGGTATGTCTAAGGTGAAAAGATTCAATAATCATTGAAGTCTGATGTCAGAATATTTGAAAATATTAATTTCATGTTTCGGCACTGACATTGTATTTTTTAAACCTGTGTTGTGAATATATTTTGGTTCTGTATCACATCTGAAAATATTTTTCAGCTTAAAAATTGAACCTTACAAAATTGTTCTATGCTTGTATGGAAGAGACTTTACTTGAAACATTAGTGAAAGAGTATTTACTTACAAAGGTCTCTGTGTGGGTTTGGCATTTAAGTAGGTTTCAAACATTCATGCAACAAGCACTGTGCTGTTTAACTCTGGAAAGAAAAAATATCAGAACAATGTCTCAGGCAAATTACTATCTATTTTCTGTACTTGCTTAGTAAGATAATATGACCAAAAAGTAGTTTCTTTTCATTTGGAAATACCACTCTCCTGTTCCTGTGTTTTCAGAGTTCCATTTTTAACCATAATATCTGTCAATGTTTATCCACTGTTAAAGTATAATATTGTTGTTCTCATGGTAAGCATATATCTATGAATGGAAAAAATGTGCGTGTCTTTATTCTGACTCCTCTTTTCATTTTGGGGGCCTGATCAAAAATACTTTGTAATCATTTGAATATGGCATATTTTGAGTTACACTTGTATTACGCTATTGGAACTTAAATTTCTGTGTTGTGGGTGAAAGAAGGTGGAATTTATCTCTGCAAAGAGCTAGCATTATTTTGTGATCATTGTCTGTATTGATAATTTGTGTTTACCTCTGCATTTTATTTTTTTTGTGTCTGATACAGATTGTTCATAGTCTGCAGTTGTTTTAAAATATATTGGCCGTTACAACAGACACCAAAAAATGAGGTGTCTACAGGAAGAATTGGTGCCCTGTTCTTAAAGGAACATCTAAGTCTTTCTAAATGAAAAATCATTCAAACAGTATCTAATACTGGCAATTTTCCTCTGTCTGCTGCTAGAACTTATTGGCCAACTAGGTCAGACATTATTAAAGTTCAAGTGGCCCAGTGGGAAAAGTAATGGCCTTATGCTACTATGAATTTTAAATGCTGCCATTTCTATGTATTGCACCATCATCTGTTCTCGCACATCACTAAATTGTATAGAAGTTGTGGGACCAACCAGTGTCAAGGTCATAGAAGTGATGACTCTTCTCCAGTAGCCTTCTCCGAGCTTTGTCATACAGTTACTCTCATAACCCTGGCTATAGGCAGCCAAGTTGTATGCACATGCCTGCATTTAACCTTTTTATTATCATTACATAGTGTTAAGCCTGCAATGCAGGATGTCTTTTTCCTTGAACTCTTTACTTTTGGGTTTTATTTTTGATCCAACCAAAGGTATGAAATCGACTTTGATGAAAAGACAATTTTTAGTAAGTGGTTTGTATTTAAACCTTTTGAGTTGAGCTGTCGTACAGTTTATTGAACTGGATATCAGAGAATTTCAAAATTGATTAATGCTATAGTTCTGTAGATGTGCTTGAATTTTATCTAGATTTTAAATGCGGTGGTACTATGTCTGAAATGAGCATATCAGCAGGTACTTCTTGTCATATATATATATTTATTGAATTTTTATAGTATTAATATATTTGTAATGGGAGTATTTCCCCAATGACACTGTATTGGCTTTGTAGTTCCCAAAGTAGTAGCTACTGATAATGTTTCATTGTATAGAAGGCTTTTTATGCAGAGATAATAAAACTGGTTTTGTATCCCAGACTTGAACTGGTGTAACTGGAAAGCTGTAACATTGCAAGATAGCCACTTTACAGAAGTTACTGTGTTGTAACTAAGACTTAGGTACTTTTATGTCTCTTAGTTACTCCAATTCAAACTCATATATTGATCTAGACACATCTATTGACACACACGCATATATATAGACACATGTATTGATTTAGGTTAAATTAGTAATTCACTGACTTCCGGTAAATCAACGTTAAATTAGTGAATGATAAAGTACAAATGTGTACAGAGACAATAATCTGCTTTTTGAGAATTTTCATTCAGAGAAGTGATCACAAGCATATTAAAACTTTAGGAAATATTTTAATATTAAGAGCTGCAGTGAAGAGAGGTTAAAGCCATAACTATTCTAGAGGTCAGTGAGTCTCCCTCCCTTGTTTCATGTTCTTCAGTGCTTGGGTGCATCTAAGCCTAATGGTTCTCAGGCTTTGATAGGCCTTTGTTATTCCTGAGCCTTTCTGGATCCTCATGTGGAATGATTTGGATTACTAATAAGCCTTTTTCCCATCCTGATAATCCTGACACGTAGAAGAAATTCTGAGAATCCACTAGTAGTCACCTTCTCTCAGGTGGGAAGTTCACCATCAGGCTGGCTTTAGTTCATTTACAGGTGTAACTGTGGTGCTTTTTATCCTCCATCCTGCAGTTCTGGGAAGCCAAGGAGGCTCTATGCATCTGTGCACGTGTTACGCATTTGAACCGATGCCGCTAGATCTATTTGAAATCCACTATTGACAGAGTTTTTAGAAATAAGAGCAGACTAGTTAGCATGTGATAAGCAGTACAGCAACATTGCTTTCTTTAGGAGTCCCAGTTCCAAAGTGCGTGCAGTACAGAAGTTGAGAATTGAAAGGCTGTTTGTGTTTCTTTCATGTCTTTGATAATGTAACAGGAAAAATGTATTTTAGACACACATTATGGAATTTCAGGGTAGCTGTGAGGAGGATTCCCTTTCCACCCCCAGTCATTTAAATTTTTCAAGTATATGTATTTATTTCCTCACAAAGATTCTTAATCTAGCATGGCAGCACCATGCAAATCTACCCCTAAATTGTATGTGTTAACTTTTATTTTAAAGCTCAATATTGCATTAGCAAAAATATTTAAAAACTTATTATACGTGGAAAGGGAAAGTTCTTTTCCAGTTATTAGAAATGAGAGACTCTTGCTGTCTCTGCGAACATTTCATGAAGGGAAGTGATTAGCAGCACATACTGATACTGGAGACTGTGGAAGGAAAGAAACAATTTCTCCCCATACCTGAATATCTGTAATACCCAAGTGCAGGGTTGTATGCACTTCCAAGAGAAGGTTTGACACTGCTGCTTGGGGATACGTAACACCTGAATTTTGGAAACACAGCTCCTGCCCTCATGTTCATTTTTTTAACCAATGTATTTATTGTCATAACAAGGTGGAATTTCCATTTTATGAAAGGGAAGCAATGAAGCAATGTTCTTTGTAGATTTCATTTGTTAAAAAAAAAGTAAATCAAGGCTATTCTCCCTATATATAATATATATTTGTATTGTGATGGGCTTTGCTTTCCCCCTGCTTGTCTCTGCTGTGAATAGTCACTGGATTAAATACCGCTGTTCATATTTACTCTTGATATTTTTTATGTACAGATCTCTCTAGATCTTCTTCCTTTGTTCCACAGTAAAATACATGAAATGTAAAGCTGAATTTTCAGCCTTTCTATTTTAGGCAAAAAGTGTGGAGTTAAAGGTGGGGGAAAGGAAGTTCAATTTGAAATGAATAGATGAAGCAAGTGGAAACTTGGTTTTGTACCTAAAATTATATTTTTTTCAGTAATGTTAGAAAATAAAGTAGAAAAGTGTAACTTCTATCTTATCCCTAAATAATTAATTATTTGCAAGGGCTGATAATACAGTATTTGCACAAGTTGTCATGTTTGGATTTTCTCCTGGTGAGGCTGGAGTAGATAGCAAATATTAAGTTGAACAGCACCCCAAGTCTTGGCTAGATCTGCAAGCCTGCTTTGTTGAGAAGATTATTTGACCCAATTAAATTATTTTCATCCTTACTAGCTCCTTCTTGGCCTGAGTTTTTTATCAACTCTAGTTATGAAGCACTGATCTGCATCAGTATATTGTCTATTACTAGTTTATATATGAATACTCATTGCAAACCAAAGCATTTCTGAAATATTCTTCATGGATGATAGCATTCCTCCTCTACCAAATTCTGGGATTCATTAAAAGGCAATGGTGTAAATTTTATTCTAAAATATTAAATGACCAAAAGGCATATTCTTTTTCCAGCACCAGACTTGCAGTTGCCTTTTTAGCTTGAATGACCTCTAAGATCTTAGAGATAATTTCTCTTACCGCTTGTTCTGGCCTGACTTGGGCATCCCATTCTAAATGTGGATGGACTTTGATATCTGTAATACTTCTTTTTTTATTATAAGCAAATTTTTATATGTTTGTATCATTTGGAACCTAGAAATGACATTTCATTTATTTAAAATAAAAGTTCTTTTCCTTTTTGAAAAATTGGCATTTTGTAACAGATTGCAGATTTCACATTTTTCTGCCTAAATCCAGCTATATATTGACAGGAACACAAAGTGCATCAGGCATTCAGACATCAACACAGAGTAACAAAAGGTAAATTGGTTCATTATGAATGCTGGTGTATAAGAAAAAGAGGATATTTGAAGAGCAAGGCTGGTTGCTTTGAACAGAGCTCTGGAAGTTAGATCCATTACCATCTGGAATTGCAGAAGGAAATGTTTCCGTGGACGTGGCTGCTACAGAGCTTAAGAGGAAAGTTTACTTGTCTTCCTGGAAAATAGATTTAGTTCTACAGGATGGATAAGAAGTTAATTTATTAGTTATTTAAACTAGGTAGTACTTGGAATTATGAGTTTGGGGTTTTTTTTGTTTGATTGTTTGTTTCAGAAAATCAGCAAATCTGTACTTTGGCTCTGTAGTTGGTGCTCAACAAAAGAACTTGCTGGACATAAACGTGTCTATATCCCAATCTTTCCAGTGAGCCATGAGGCTTGCTATAAAGTTAATTCTGTAAGAGGCAATAATGCAGCACTGAAATGTCATTTTGAATAAAAGATATTTTCAGCGTTATGTTTGTTTTCCTAGGTATCTCAGCTGTATTAATTTTTCTGCTCATTTGCTGCTTTGAAATCCTATATAGAAGCATCAGAGGATGGACAAAGCCCTAGGAATTTGGCGGCTCCTGTAGAAGTAATGATAACTTCCATGGCAGTATCCCTGCTGTCAGTATCAGCAGTTGTGAGCGTGCTGTCTTGCAGCGCAAATGCACGTTCATGACATTCTGTCCCCTCTCCAACTACACAATACTGTCTTTTTCAGCACTTTCTGAAACCATGATGTTTCAGTTTTCCGTCAATGGCATCTTACAGTAGATGCTCCAGCTGTGTTTTGAGGAGCTGTTTCATTTTGCCAGTAAATTGTGGCAATGGAATTGTGGCAAGGAAATGCTGAGTGGCAGATAAGTGGTTGTAGTGTTTAAGAGGACAACTATGTTAACCTGAAGAAACATGGAAGCAGCCATGTGAAGATACAAATCCACTTTGTCTGGGAAAGGAGAAAGATCTGGTAGTAAGGCTTGAAATTCTTTGTATGGTACTATTGAAATAATTCTCTTTGTCACACTCATAATGTTTTTGTACTGCAATCCAGTATATATCCAACTTGTTCAGTTACTGGACTGAATTTTTTAGTGTTTGTGGTAAGTCCTAAGTGATCTGAACAGCTGGAAGCATGGGAGAGGGCTGTTGGACTAAACTGAAGTAGAAGAGCAAAATGCAAGGACACCAAGGGAACAAATAAAATGGACAAAAGTCAGGAGTGTGAAGAGAGGGATAAGGACCTTAATTCTTTTTGATATACCAGTGGTTATAATAGGATAATTGTACAATGATTACCATAATTGAAAAGGGGATAGCCTAAAAATATAAAAATTGGTGTGTCAGTTGAAGAGAACTCAAACCAGAAATTCAGTTAAATGCTGTCCTGTTTTGTTTTGGTTTTTTCCACATCTTTTCTCCAAATTCAGATCTACCATTACAACCATGTAAATATGCCAGATAATAATAGTTACGTGGAGAGCCATTAGGGGGCCATATGTATACAACTTATTTATAGCCTGCAGGGTTGTTTTTTTTTTAAATAAATCAACTTGAAATACCTTAGCTTTGCATAAGTATATAACCTGTCTAAGTATATAATTTTAATTTCTTTCCTTTGTTCACCTTCTAATGATTACCTGTACATTTGAAGGTTGCCATAATTGGATGGTGCACCTTTTGGGGAAGCGTTGTGGTGCATATCTCCTGGCCTGTCTGTGAAGTGGTGTATATTTAAGAAAATTTAAATTCGTGACTAGATTGTAATTCATTTTTCTGTAATCCATGAATTTCACAAATCTGTATATTAGTTTATGTTGGAATCATTTTTCTACAGTTTGAACATTCAGTCAGTGAGTACTCGGGGTGAACATCCTCATGTGTAAAATACCAGAGATCAAGGCTCAGCTTACTGCTGTCACAGAGATGTTGCGCTGGGCAGACAAGGCCAAAATTCAGTGTTATGGCAAAGATGCTGGCAGCACAGGTATGGATAAGACAAGCTAGTAAGCTCGTTATATAGTACTGCGTTAATCTGTTCGCTTTGTTCCTAATGCTTCAACTGGTTGGTTTAGAGGTAACTTTTCATATTGTGCTACATAGAGATACCATCTGTTTAAACCTGAACAAACCATTTAGTCATTCTGTGCCTCAGTTTTACCTTTTGAAAATGGGAGTAAAACTTCCTTATCTTAAATTGGTATTTCTGAGGTATGAAAATTGCAAGGAGAAAGGCATTTAAGTATGGAGAGAACATTTACATTTGATGTACATATGATGTGATACAGGTGTTAAATTCACATACGAGAAATCTGGCAGTAGAGCAAGACTTTAGACATTGCTGGATCTTTGAACTACCTATGCTGTGCCTTAGTAGGTAAGTTCACGAAAGGAAAAATGTTAATTATTCATAATGCTTTGCTGTACCATAAAACTCGATTTATTGAGACTATAATTTGTTCAAGTTGCATGTAGTAGGAAAATATATCAGGAGTAATTAATTGTATTCAGGATGTGATGAGGTAGATATATCCACAGAGGACAATTGAAAACAGTAGCGGTGTGGTATTGATTGCCTTTCAGAGGGGAAAAAAAAATCTTGTCCCATTTCTAAATGTTAACAATTCAGAGAGAAAAATTCCCACTTGGGAAGAATGCTTTCCAGGTTGCTTCATTGCCAGGTGTTTGACATTGAGTGGAGCCTTAGATGAATGAAGCTTATGGCAGCTTTTGGAAATGACCGACTCCGGGGAATCTCTGCTTCCTGCTGTGAAAGTTTCTATTTTCAAAGCACATCAGTTTCAGTGGGAATGTTCCAGTGGTCCCATATGCTACTTCTGACAGAGGGGGAAGTTTTTAACCTGAATATGAGACAGCTACTGAAGAGGTTCCCTTGCTGCTAACAAAATGAATTTCAATATGTTGCCAATGAACAAGCGGCATGTTCCCAACTGCTGGTGGAATTTAACTCCATCAATTATTAATGGAAATTTTGCTTTGTTTTCCTTTTCGCCTGTTCCCTTTTAACTCAGCTACCTGCTCCTGATAGGACTTTGTGTGTTCTGAAGCTGAAAAGGGAATCACCCAAACAATATGATCGTTTGCTTTGAAACTCTTGCTATATTTTCCTCCCCTCCCTCGTACGCTCTCTCCTTGACCTAGCAGCAGGAAGCCTTTGTCTGAGGTGTTCATCTGGAACAACTTTTCCACACTTGTTTTCATGTTCTGTTAGATTACAGGGCAGCAGGCCTACCTTTGAAGCTCCCTTCTCTTTTGTTTCTTTGCAGTGCACTCCAGTAATTAACTTTGTCCTTCTTTTATTTGTTCCAGTCAATCGCAGTCCACTCTGCTGAGCATCTTCTCCCAGGAGTACCAGGTTAGAAGTTTTCTCCTTTGTGAGGGTTGACAGGTGCCTAATTGAATGATGAATGTCCCTTTATTTCTTTGTAATTGAACTGCCAGCTTTCTGATTGGTTTGGAGGATGTTCCCTTTTCCACATCAAGCACCGCCTGAGTCTCAGTGGATGGCTGCCAAGCCTACCCATCCATCTGTCTAATAACATCTAGCCTTTGCTTATTTGGTGGACCTGTAATAAATTATGCTAAACCATTATTATTCTGACAATAATAATTTCCCTGTGTTGCGTGGTTCCATGTGCTAAATGTTTGCTGACTTGCACTGTCAGTGCTGCTTTCCATTGCTGACAGAGATGATGATAAATGACCATTGCCGGAGTGGCAGAAGGCAAGAGAGGCAGAAAATGGAGTCATTTATCATGAGATGACAGGTGTCAGTCAAGTGGCAAGTCTCTATGGAATTACTTTTGGTAGTTTTTCAAATAAGTTGTTTTTAAGCAATGTTCTTCCTGGTTAAAAATGCCAATTGAATTGTAAAACTAGAGTGCACCAGACTTAGATGGAATTGAATTGAGGGAAAATTAATACAAAGGTTGAAAGAGAGAACAAGTTTTTCTTTGCCCTCTGCAGCCTTCAGTAAACTTATTTAGTTTCAATTATTGTGACCTTACTGGCTTTTACATATATGGTACATTGCAGTACAGTCTGAAGACGTTCAATTCAATAGGTAGATTGAATGTCATTTCTGTACAGAGTCTAAAAACATAGTTCAGTTTATATATCAAAGTGTAGCCAAGGAACATGTGTTTGGGTAGTGGTGATTTCTGTGTTTTGATCTATGACACATTTCTAAGACTCTTTGTTTGTTTTTTTGTTTTTCTAGAAACAAATCAAAAGAACACATGCCAAACATCACACTGCTGAAGCTATTGAAACTTACTACCAAAGGTATGACCTCCCCACCCCGGTTAAGAGTATCATCAAAACTCCTAATGGTTATGGCAATTATGAGTAAATTAGCTTATTAGCTTCTGAAGCTAATTTTCGATAAAAAAACCCAAAAATTTGGGATGAGGAGGACAGAATGGTTCACGTAAAAATGTTTTTTAGCGAAAATGTAGAAATTTTTCAGCTTTTGTTCAGTCTAATTATGAAAGGGTTTACTTCCCTGGCTCTAAGTCAGGATAAACAAATATTTTTGCAGTGTGTGTGGTAGCATTTATTATACATTGCCTATAGTTTGTAATTACAGGATTTCTGTGTCAAGACAAGTATTGATGATAACTTCCTTACAGCAAGGGAGCTTGTTCTGTTACAGTTGCTTGTACTTCTAAAACAACATTTGTGTTACATTACAAAAAGTTACATATTAAATTCATGTGTTGCCAGTTAAAGCACTAATTTTTAGATCACTCCTGTTTTATCAACAGAAGTGTCAGAAGTAGCTGTTAAGGGAGGATGAAAACCTTTATGTCATTTTACAGTATTTTACAATTGTTTGCATCTTAAGCTAATAAATTGTATTTGCTACACCTTATAGTTTGTCTGTTACTTCTACAGGCTTTACTAAAAGTGTTGCAATGACATAATTGGGGCATACTGATAACTGGTAAAGATATGCAATTAAAATATTACTTTGTAGACTGACATATCTGAGGAGCTTGCATGGCAAGTGAGTTCATATTTGTGATTATAGATGTCTGCTATTTATGCTTGATATTAATCTATATGAATCAGGAAAATAAACAAAAAGCCTTCATTTGTAAACAATTAACTGTGCTTCTGCAGAGTCATATATTTAAAACGTAAGCGCAACCTGATTATATCAGACACCGGTTTAGTATATCTCGTGTGAATTGTGCTGTTTTGGGGGTTTGATTTTCTTTTTTTAGTAGTTGTATTGTTCTGTAAAAATTTGTGCCTGGATCACATTGCACTTTTCCTAGTGTTGATTCTTGTTTAGGAAGAATATTGGCTTAAAGTTTTGTTGTGTTAATAACCACGTGTATACAATACTATTTTTAATCACTTTTCACTAGCACAGTTTCAGTGAAGTGGCCTATGTTAATTGTAACTGCTGTGTAAATAACCCTTTTCTTGGAACATATGTAAATAATTTAAATCACTTTTATGGTGTGTTACTGGTTCCAACAACTTAAACCTGAAACATGGGACCAAATTTTCCTTTATGCAAAGCAGTAGTTGTATTGGTGTCAGTACGGCTGAGGTGTGATTAAGTTTGGCTCACATCAGGTAGGAGGATTTGGTCTCCTGTCCCCTTCTGTACTGTCTGAAGTATGATAGCAGTACATAACTAATGCATTATGTATGAAGCTATATGGTGGTGGTAGAGAAAATCATTCTTTATGCTATTTCTGGGTATTTCATATTGCAAATGTATTAACATGGCCGAATAAAATGCACATGTTTTAGAATCAGAGATGTTCTGGTTAATAGTTAGGAAACTCATCTCAATCCTGTTTTAGTAGATTTACTGTGTAGTATGTTTCATAAGCTACAGGGGCCGACTACTTGAGTCAGAAGCCCGTTTGAAATGCTTCAAGCATAAACATGACAAACATGTCTTCTCCTCTAGTCTTTTGTAGCATCCATCTTACCGTTGTAAACCCCACTCTGTGTGGTATGCTCCTTCCTATTCCCACTGACATACAAGCAGGTAATTGTGCTCCCGTTGCTTTCCTAAATCAGAAACTACCAATTTTTGAAGGCAGTCATTTCCAGTGGTCCCTGTTGGGAGCAAGTAGAAGTACAGTTGAGTGGAGTAGTTTCTGCTGCTCTGCTGAGACTCACTAGTCTTAAATTTAGGCAAACACAAAGGCAAATTACGAGAAGGATCAGCAAGCTTTTCAGAACACTATTGCCATCAGCGTATGAGACCTGTTAGTCCATAATGGAATTGCCAGTAGCATTAGAAATAATCTGACAGAAAATGACTCCATTGTCGGCTGTAGCTTCGCTGTTCGATCAACTGGATACATGTTTTAGAGCATTAATCTCATGTAAATCTTCATGGTTAGGTATTTTGTTTATGATCTCTTCTTTTTTATTTCTGTTATAAATTTTCAATGTTTAAATATATACAAGGCATCTTGTTTTGTGTTTGTTAATGCAGAATTCAAATAGGTTACAGCAAGAAGCTTTTATCATTTCCTTTACTCATTAAGCCTCAGAATAACTTGCAAACAAAAAGCCCTCTAATCCTCTGTGAAGAGGTTTATGTAAAGGTGTTACACCCATTCCACAGAAAGGTAAAATGATAAAGAATTTTAATGTCTGTAACTAATAAGCAGAAGAATGGCTTCTGATGGATTGATAATGATAGAGCTGAAAAGGCTGTGGCCTTCTAATGATGTCAGTAATGATGTGCTATACGAATATAGATAGGATAAATGAGCAGGTTCAAATGTTGGTAACTATTGTTCTTTTTCCACATGGCTGCAAAGCACAAAGTGGCTTCCAATAATATAGCTTATTCCCATCAACTCCTGAGAACAGGTTTTAGGCATTATTGAAATGTTAACATCAAACAGTGAAAGTAACAGAAGTGAGGAAGGCAATATTGTGTGAAGTGATGGTCAGAAACGTCACTGTGTATCCATATTGGTCTAATACCCTTAACCAGAAACATTAAGCCTTTGCCATTGATAGGATAATGGCATTCTATCACCCTTTATTGGATCCTAAATATTTCTTCTTTTATTTTCTCTTTAGAATATTAATTTGGTTGTTAGACTCTGATTTCACCAACGTAAGCCTTTAGTATTTAAACTACTGCCCAGGTGATAAAATTTGGATTAAATTTGAGATTTTATGGTTTTGTGCATAGTAGTGAATTTAATAAGATATAAAGTACATCTTCATAGTTGAAAGTCATGTGGAACCCAAAATCTTTACTGTGAATAACTGAGGTTTATTTGTATATGATGCATCTTTAAGTAGTACAGATGTAATTTATTTGTTTGTCGTTAAGACTTTTTTTTTAAATTTCTTGATTTATTGTGGGTTTTACTAGTGACTTAATTGAGATTGATATATCTTGCGGATGAATAGGAGACAACCCTGGAGAGTTAGTGATTGTTTAAAATACTTATTTCTTAAAAGATTTCCAATTAAATACTCTGAACTGGGATATTTTCCCCAAATAGAAGAGATTCGCAAGGGATGCTAACAAGTATAAGCTGGCCTTTTCTTGCCACTGCAGAATTACCTGGCTTTGTCTTGTCTAGGTACCTGAATGGGGTGATGAAAAATGCAGCTGCCCCTGTATTACTGGAGCTGGCCAATGAGGTAATCATCTTTACTTTTTTCTTTAATCTTCCAGTGTAAAACCTAAGGGGCATATCTATAGTGACTTTAGTGAGAAATGTAATTAACCTAAAAAAAATGGTTTCAAGGCACATTAGACATTTAAAATGGTTCCCCAGTCTGTTAGTACTTACAATAATTAGACAAAAAGCCCCATTTATTAATAAATCAGTTAATGTAATTAGTCTCCTAACTTCAAGGCAAACGTGTAAGAAACTCTGAATTTGTATTTTCCTGCAAATTTCACGCAGACGAGAGGTCTTTAATGCACAAACTTACTGAAAATTCCTACATTGATTAAATGGAGTTGCATCAGTTTTACTTATATTTGATTCCTTGTTCTTAATAACAAAACCCATCTAAGATTTATTTTTTTAAATAATAGGAAGGGTTAACACAGTTCATTTTCCTGACTCCGTTTATTTCTGTTCATACAGATTAGAGGATGGCTAATGAAAACTGCTTAATATAAAACAATTAAGCAGAATAAATTCCTCAGTATAGCCATTTCCTAGAAAAGCTGGTGTATGAGAAGTTCAGTACAGTTGCCATTAAAGTCTTGACAAATATATTGATGCTGTTTATTAACTAGAATATGAATCTGTGTTACTTGCATTAAAAACTTCTATCTAAAGCACTACCTTAAAGAAGATGCAAAAAGTTTGAAAAAGTGGCAGTGAACCTCCTAAAAAAAAAAAAAAAAAAAAAAAAAAAAAAAAAAAAATTAAAATTGATGAAATATCTACCCCTTAAACTCTAAAATATTTATTTACAATATTAATAACAATACAATAGCTGATACTCCTTGGAACTGCTTATGCAACCCTCAAAGGGATAGAATGAAATGTATGCTGTTTTGTGTTGCATTTTAATAGAAAATGTAAGAAGGAGGCAGAAAATGAGTGTTTGCATTAAAAATGATACGGCACTACGAACATTAAGTGTTGCAGTAGCAGCAAGTTCTACATGTTACATTAGTAAGGAAGAATGGTTTCTCTCTCATGTACATTGCTGCAGCCAGCAAATGAGCAATTACCTATCAATTACTAGAAGGTTTTAATGGTCTGTGAAGTGTCCACATATCCTGATCATACAGTTAGCATAGAATAAAGGATTTATTTCATATTAGTGGTAATGTGTAGCTTCATATCATTTCTGGAAAAGATACGTTTTAAAGTACTGAGAATCAAATGTACTTTTAATAAATAAGTACAATCTTATTAAGAATTTAGGTAAACAACCCGATTCATGATATATCACACCCATATTATATGGGAACTGTCATAAAAATATTTCAAGCACAAAGTAATATATCTGTTACTGGTTCTTTGTATATTTTTTTGCACTGATTTAGAGACGATGCATATAATTTCTGACTCTAGTGAGCATATCTTTGTTTATATTATACTAATGCATTTTTGCAATTCAGATCAAAGATATCCGCAGTTCAGAAATAAATAAAAATTAAATCTAAGAGAAAGGGGAGATATACAAAGAACTTATCTGCTTCTGATTTTGTAGTAGCAGGTATATAAGAAAGGCAATGCATTTTGTGACTGCTGCCTAATGCATTAGGGAAATGTGGCAATAAC